>NC_135178.1:3576343-3876343 GCF_041146795.1 Maylandia zebra | reverse complement strand
TTATTTATTCAGCCTATTGTTTTTATGGCGTCAGCTGTGCATGAGAGTCATGCTGGTCACACCAGCAGATGCCTGTCAGATAGAGGCACAGACACAGGTAAGCATTCTTACAGATAATAGGTCAAAGCCTTTTACACGGTTACGATAAAAACTGTCACATAATATCCGTGTGTAACCTGTTTGGTAGTATCACAGCAGCAATCCAGCGCACAAAAGAAAGTAAACCGATGCTGATCCCCGAGTCATTCTGGTTCAGCTCCTGTGTTTGTTCAATAACATCACCACTTGCATAGTTTATTTCTCCAACAAGGCAGATGTACTTCTGACTCTTTGTTGTTTGTCAGCAAAATGATTTGGAGCCTACTGAGCCGAACTTCATTATGATGGAAGAAATAGTCCTTTAAAATGGGATGTAGATCACTTAGGCATAGGGCTCGACATAGGTTTACACTAATAGTAACAGCGCAAACACTGTAGAGTTATACCTCTTCAGTGTTTGACTTAAATAAATAAACAGTAGAAGAGAGAAAACATGCTGCATGCTAAAAGAATACAAAATTCATCAGTTGGCAAAGGTCATATAAGACTGCTGGATTAAGATAGATCATAAATTAATTGGGGCCTAAGCAATGAAAGTAGGGCATATTGATATTATTGTTTATTAGTATTATTATTTCTAAAAATAAATAAATACATACATTTTTGAGTGCCTAAACATCCTTGAAAACGGACGTTTTGCATGTTTCAGAAATGGTAGAAAAAAATGTGTGTTTTTTTAGGCACAGAGTTCAAATTAGTCTGTACCACCCCCAAATCATTGAACAAGTACTTTAAGACTCATGTACAAAATTTGGTACACACAACGTCCCTGATACTTTAACAAACTCCTCCTACAGATTTTATTGGATGAACCTCGAGCTTAATTTTGCCATGGCTTCCACTAGACCTTGTTCATGACATATGCCAAGCATTTGAGTTTTCACTGAACGGTGTGTTTGGGGTACCATGGCAAATTTCAGTCATTCACTGAAATACGTTAATGTAATTCACATCACTTTGTCAAATCTGGCCCACACTTCACATGTGTGATGATAAGAGTCCCAGCCTGAACACAAATGCATACCAATATTCATGGTGATATCATAATATCAACAGTGATAGTCAGAAGGAACAGGAAATGACATGTTTAAATGTATCAGTGTACTCCTCCTGCCTACCATATCCTCTGATCACCATCAGAAACAAGAAAAGGAGGGTCTCTTAAAGTTTTTCTGCTCTCAGTGTTGTTATGAGTACTAGGTAGGCTTTGATGTGGCATCGATCAAACCCAGATGAGCAGACATTCACATCCCTGTAAAAACACACTGGGGATATAGTCGTAGAGCAATGTGCCATGTTGTGTTTGCTTTGTGAGCTCCCTAAGGCCTGACCTCCCAGCTCCATTTATGAGGACCGTTTACACAAGGGAATAATTTGTAATATTCACTCGGGGCTTTGGAGAAAGATTAGTGGGACAAAGGGTAAAAAAGGGATCAGCAGTTTGTTTTGCTTGATACAAACTGTAGTGGACGTTTAGTTTGTTTAAGTTCACCCTTTCTGTAACGCGAAATAAAGGGCTTGAAAATAAAAGTCACACGTACTTCAAAAAATGTGGAGAAGTAGAGAATCTGATTTTTGACTATCCAATAGTCACTGTCTGGAGTCGGTAGACGGCTACATTGAAGAGGATAGTGGTTGTAGCCAGGCTGAACACTGAAGTTGTTCCACTCTTGAAAGCATGTCAATGTATCTATACGAACTACTCCTGGTGTTTTATATTCAACATATTATATGAGGGGAAAAAGTAGATGTTCGAGTTATCTGGTTGGGTATTGGTTTCCATAAAGATGAAATGCAAGAAACAACATCAAAGAATACACCACTAAGGACTCTGAAAGTTGTTCAAGAGGTTGCACAACATCGATTGGACTTTTGGTGAGATTGGCCATGCATGTCTATGTAGCACTCAAAACTAGAGTCCTGGCCAGGTTGTGAGAGTGAATGCAGAGATTTGCTGTTAAGGGTTAAGGGAAGACTAATACAGGCACTGAAACTGGTTTCCTGTTTGCTCTAACTGTAGTTGTATTCATGAACCATTTTGTAAATATAAGGTACAAGCTTATATAAATTAATATTCCATAACTTCACTATAGAGGCTCCTAACTCTTTATACCTTTAGCTGGCTCAGCTACTCTATAAACCTTATTTTCAGACTTGAAAGGTGGACGACTGGTTCATGTGCTGGTCTCCTAAACCTGGATCGAGAACAAGAACTATTGTTGGTGGAGTTGAAGTTTAGCTGCAGGACGGCAAACTCACAAAAGAAGTAGCTCAGTATGTTGCTCAGCTGCTTTATTTGTCACCAAGTGCTTTGCAAAGGAGAGCATTATAAACTGTATTACATCTGTTTAAGTGTGTGTGCCGGTGCTTGTTTACTTTTGGGGGGTTTTATGAAGTCATCCATTTAACTTTAGTTGTGACATTTTTCTTAAGGATACGAGACTAAGACTTAGTGAACTCAAAGCACATGTTTTTTTGCAGCACTGACCCTGGTAGATAAATATACACCTGTAATAATCCTACACATTAATCCACAGTGAAGATACACATATATAGTGATTGCTAAGAAAAACTCAACTCTTAGCATTTGTTTGCCCATGTGGTGGCATAGAAATTAATCTTAGAGCTTTTTGATCGCCATAAGATGCTGCATTCAAAGCAACTTCACTTAGTATTGAAATTCCAGGCAAACATGCTCTTTGGCCTTGCAGCTGCTGCAATGTACAAAGATAAAGAGAATGAAAAAAAGCGGAGGATAAAAAGCTTTCTATCCCTGGAAGGTCAAGTAGACAGACAGCTTTACTATCTCTGTGACAATGGCTCTAGCAGAGATTCACTGAACAGCACTGTGATAGAAATCGCAGACAGGTAATGGTGGAGCTGGAGAAGGAGTGGGGGCTTATGGGAGTAGTTTTCCTCACACTACTGCTACCCTATAGATTTATGTGATTGGGTCCACTGTCTCCCTCCCTTTGATGAAATTCAATAGCTAGACTGTATGCTAAAGTGGTTCTAAGCTTTAAAACAATTCCTGGGTTTTTTGAAAGGTTATGATCATCTAAATCAGGGGTCCCCAATCCCAGTCCACGAGGGCCGGTGTCCCTTTCAGATGTGTCCTTGATCCATCACAGCTGATTTAAATGGATAAATTACCTTCTCAACATGTCCTGAAGTTCTGGTAATGAACTAATCATGAGATTCAGGTGTGTTGACCCAGGGTGAGATCTAAAACCTGCAGGGACACCGGCCCTCGTGGACTGGGATTGTTAAATCTAATATAGCTGTAAGTATATGTGTAATGCGTTTGCATCATCAAAGTTGAGAATGGGCTGATGCATGAGTCATTCATAAGCAATCGGCACCATCCTTTGAAAAATAATATTTGTCGTCTATTGAGTGTGTCTGATGCAGCTATTAAGCTTCTTACTTGGCAATGTTGTAGCATAGTCTTAAACAGGAATTTAGGAGTTTCTGATCCAAGTTTTTTTTGTGATTGTTGTCAAAGCAGAGCACAGGTAATTGTAACGCAGACTTTGATGACTGTAGCCCACTTTTTTGCTCTGTCCAGCTCGCTGCTGCTTTATTATGAACGTAAAGCCTGTATATGTAGGCCTGGCTGGTTAGCAGATTAGGTTAAGTGAGATTTAAGATCAGCAGATCATTTGATCTCCTGCATCTTTATCTGATAAAGTCCAAACACATTACAGTAGCTGAACTGTCGTGGCTGCTTTCATAATGGAATATGCTTCTAGAGGCATTTGTTTACGGTTTAAGGGGCAAAAATGCAGCATGCATTGCACTTTTAGTCATTGTGCTTTTGAGTTTAAAGAGTTTATATTATCCACTGAGTGGCTTTTGTCATTTGAATTTACTGTCATAGGGATGGCTGCTAGGGGACCTATTTTACCTACTTAAAGCCTAGAAGATGCATTATTGTCCATTCAAAAAAACTGATGAACAGAAACTCTGACATTTAGCAGTTTGGGGTGAAGATGTATTATTTCTGCTGTGGAGCTGATAAAATGGAGCTTCCTAAACGTGTTGAACCTTGTGAAAGGAGTTTTGGTTCCTGTAGTTAGTGTCTAAATCTAACGAAACAGCATGTGAAAATGAAAACAGATAGTGAGTCTAAACTAATTTTAGCCCAAAGGATGGGTTTCAGGTGTAATGTGTGACAACACGTTTTGTCCATGTCTTATTACGATGAGGCTTGTTCAAAATCTGGTGAGCAATCCAAAGAGGTTAGCTTTAATCTAAGGGACTTCTCAGTTCGAAGTTCGTACCTGTTCAGTTCTTCACATTATGAAACTTGTGCACTGACCTTGAACAATCTCTTGTTTTGTTTGCATGGTGAATCTTATGTGCTTATGTTTTAACTGTTGAGGGCCTTGATTAACATTAGCAGGGTAAGAGGATCAGGACCTTTGTCGCTGTCTTCAGGAGAATGTCATGCGGTTGTTCTGGTTGGGGTTACTGCGTGTAGTTGATCCTCCTCCATCATCCTCCAGGCCCTCCCGCCAGGCCCTGGTCCAGCCTGGGACTTTGAAGGCTAGCTGTTGAGATTCAGCAGACAGACGCCTCCTCGGGGGAACTGACATCATTAGAGCAGAGAGCAGATCCGAGCTTCTCTTCAGCTTCAACAAGGGAAAGAGAGAGATAAAGAAAGAGGGAGGGATCGAGAGAACGGAGGGCAAAATTTAAGCAATGCAAGGTCAAGATCACGGCACAATTACCCTGGCAGCTATGTGCCCGGGGAGGCCGAAGCCCCTGACTTCTCACCCTGCCAAGGTCGAATGGGCCGCTCCTCGAGACAATAAGCCTCCCAACATCCTCCTGTCATTTCTTCATTCACTGCTCACCTCCCTGCTCCTTCTTCTCCCACTTGGTAGTTCATATGCTGTGAGCTCTTGACATTCATTTGCAAGCTTTTACACATTGTGTTTCTTACAACTAGATTGCGTTTGTGTGTTAAATGACTGTTACTGACATCAGTTGGTTCCACGAAAGCAAGTGAGCAATCCATACTTTCACACGCACAAGTCTGAACAAAGCCACTTTACATGACAGAGACAGTGCTGGCATTGTGCTTTCTTGGAGACACGGAGATGTATCCTGTAACTCGAGAGTTTCGTAAGTATATGTGTTGATGTGCACGGTGTCGTATTAAGGATGTCTGTGCTGCACTGAAGAAAATGTGGGTGCTACTGAAACCAGTAGTCTCATGTCCAAAATTAGTGTGAATCAAAACATTTCAGAAACTTCCTACATGTTAATCTTGTTTGTGCATCTTAAGATCTGCAGGTTAACTGAGAGCTCATGCATGAATCATCCAGGGCATCCACATTAAACTGCAAAATACAAGACAATTATACCACATGGAAACAGGCCTCCGCAGTTGCCAAATATTTGCCTTAGCTCAGTTTGCTCTCACTTGGAATTTTTTTTCAAGCAAAACAAATATTGCAATTTTAAAGCTTCAGCAACAAGGAGAGCAGCATACTTTGCATAAAATAATTCAGCTGCATGACATTGTATGATGTAGTCAGACAGGTAATGAAATCACTCAATTCCACAACAACAAGAGGTCAGGTTAGTATTCAATTAAGCCACATCAGTGTATAACACTTTTCTGCAGCACAGATTTACATTTAAACTTTAGTCAAATCCTGTGGACTGTTCCATATGTTCCTAATCATGGACGGATATAAGCGGCAGCTTTGCTGTAGTGACCTAGCTAATTACAATGCACAGTTATCCTCCTTTGTACACTTATTAAATAACTATTATCCCTATTAACACAATTGACATGATCCTCTTCTGCCAACTACAGCCTCAACAAGCTGCGCCTGTCAGCTCAGCTAATGTTGCAAATATGCTTTCACGCACAGAAAAGAAACACAGTGCACAGGCACTCACAGATAGCAACGCTCAAATCCCCACACATGTCAGCATTTTGAGGGATCATATAGATGCAAATGCGACCGTGTAATTGCACGAGCAGTAGATCTGCGCTCTCAAGGCTCGATGCTGTCATGTCAACGGCTGATCCCATCTGGTTTTCAGCATTTCTTTTTTTCTTTTCCAAGACCTGATTTCCATACCAACCCAAAGCTTTAGAATCCTCTCATCTTATCTGCTTTCCCTCCTCCCTTTTCCTCCTCCTCCTCCTGTTCAAACTCCTTTTAAAACCTGTGTCTTCAGGTCCAAGCAAGAATGATAGGACTGACAGCAAATAGACACATGTCATAGTCAAACACCGAAATGACAGGGAGGAAGCCTCTAGCATAGTTTAGGTTCTGCTCTTCCCTTCTCTGTTCCACTCTCTGTTTCTGACGTCTTTCATATCTGAAATACTTTTTTACTCTTTTCATAGGTGCATTATAGTTCTGTGAGGAGTAATCCACAGTTCTGTCCAACCTCTACCTCTCTCTTTACCACTTTTTAATCTACTATTGGTCTCCACCCAATTTCCTTCTCTTATAAATGACTCTGTCTTCTCACTGTCTTTTTGACCCTCCATCCTTCACATTTTTGCATGTCAGGTACACAGGCTGCATGCTTTCTGCATCTGGGCTTATAAGGATTTAAAACATTCCGTATGCAGGCCTGTATGTAGAGGTAGATAAATGCCTGTGTGACGGCACCGTAATGCGTTACCAATCTACCAATTTACTGCACATCCAAAGAGAACGATGATCCTTTCCTTGGGAAAAACGACTTGGCTATAAGGGCACTTTAGGAGGAGGAATGAGCCAAGTATGTGTTTGTTTTTATTTATTACTGTGATTTTGGGATATTGTTCTTTATATATATGTATATATATAAAGAAATACCATTTTATGTCTTATTTGTATATTGATTATTTAAAGGATATCTACACAAAAGGAGGTTCCAAGAAAGTACAAGATTTCTGCTTTTTTATTAACTATTAACTATTATGTTAACTTAAGCAGCTTGCTTTTGCAAGAATACACAAACATAACAGAGAACTATACAAAGGGTATTTCCTGTAAACAGTGTTACTAAGTATAAGGTGGAATCCATTTTTATAGTGAAACTATGCTGTTAAATTGTTGTTTAAAAGATAAATCCTAAACAAAACTTACGTCAAGAACATTTTAATTCGGCGTTTTCATTAGAAACTAATAATAACTAACCTAACTAACCTAATAATAGGTGAACTTTTCATTGAAGTCATTAGTTTCTTTCTAATTGGCATGGTAGTTAGCACTGATGCCTCAGCGCAAGAAGGTCCTGGGTTTGAATTCGCCATCTTCGGGTGCCTTTCTGTGGGGAGTTTGCATGTTCTCCCCCTGCAGGAGGTTCTCTCCGGGTACTTCAGCTTCCTCTCACAGTCTAAAAACATGCAGTTAGTGGGGTTAGAATAACTGGTCATTCTAAATTGTCCATAGGTGTGAATGGTTGTCTGTTTCTCTGTGTTAGCCCTGCGACAGACTGACAGCCTTTCCAGGGTGTACCCGGCTAGGATAGGCTCCAGCCCTCCATCACCCCTCAGCAACCCTGAATTGGATAAATGGAAGAAGATGGATGGATGATGGAAACTAATAACTTACATGATTGCATTGCTCCATTTAGTATCCCAGTAAACTATTCCTCAGTTCATCTATCTGCAAGTTGGGCTTGTTGGTCTGTATTAGACGACATTACATCTTCATCTTGATATAATGTGCTTATAGACTCCGGTGAGCAGAACCAGACTGCTGTCATAACATCTTCATTGGCTGTGTTAAATTCACCTGACATAAAGAGACAAGCTTTACACAGTTTTACAGCATAAATGGCCAATATACATACACACATATACATAGACACATATACATACACACATATACATACACACATATACATACACACATATACATACATACATATACATAGACAATTGTTTTTAGTCAGGGTCTGCGCCCTTTCTAAGCTGCTGCCCGAGTCTTCATCTTCTTCTTCTTCTTCAAATACCTAAAGTTACACACATGCACACACACACACACACACACACACACACACACACACACACACACACACACACACACACACACACACACACACACACACACATACCACAGATAAATGCATATGAGTGTGCCAATACACACAGCACTCCTACCTCCCCTTCCCCACCTTCATCTAACACATAACACTTCCTGCAAAATTTACTGGTACTGTGTGCTATGCAGGCATGAGATAACGTCCCAGAAGTTTTCCAAGGGCAGGGCCAGCGCTCAGACATCAGAGGGAAGCAGCGTCGAACCGAAGCTGATTCATTACATGTGTTGCATCTGCCTCCTATTAAAAAGCCCAGAGCACTCTGGCTGTCTCTCCCGGTCTCTCTCTCACACTCTTTGACTGCAAACTACCTCGCGAATCCTTCCATTTACCTCACCTCTCTCTCTTTCGAAAACTCCCTCTTTCTGTCTCTTTCCTCTTAACTTTCAGTTACCTCTGATGACATGCCTCACCTCCTCACAAGTCTCACAGGTTAGCTCTAGCATACGTTGCTACAGCACCAGGACTTAAATGTCCAAATATTACACAGCTTCTTCGTGTTTTTTTCTTCACTTTATTGCCTCATAGTTAGCTCTGAATAAAGTTCAAACATTGTGTGTTCTTTGTTCTCCTGAGTCTGTCTGTTATTAGGTTTAAGATTCTTGAACTGGCTTTGGCGGTTAGTTTTCCTGTGAGCTGTCTTAGCTTCTGCTGCTGTTCATTGTAACTGGAGCCCCATGAATATACTCATAATAATATATTATGTTGCAGAATAGATTCTTATTACAGGCATACTGGCGCTGATATGTATGTCAGCTGTAAAGTAAAAGGTTTACACACTAAACAAATAAACAAGATACAGTTAAGATCATTTAGGATCAGCTTCTTGGTCACAGCTCTTGAAAGGGGACTAATTTTAAATCCAGAGACCCAGCACAAGAGCATGATTCAGAAATATTACTCATTTTATACTTTCCCTTTATGCAGTCCCATAGCTCATCCTCTGCCCCGTGCTGGTTGGCCACATATTGATTAGAAAATATGATATTCCTGTTAATGACCTATTGCCCCAACCAACTGAAGAACACAGTCTAAAGTTAAACCAACTAAAAGTTTAGGACTCTTCTTCAACTGTCTATCTTTTAATGACTTGCTCATTTCCTTTTAACCAACAATCTCATCTTCAGTGTTTTAATTATGCTGCAGTGAGTGATAGGTATTTTAAGTTGTGTGTGTGCATGCGCGCGTGTGTGTGTGTGTGTGTGCTTTCGGTGAATTTGTTAAAAGGAGCCTTTTTGCAGTGCGAATGTCAGCTTCAACTGATAATTATTTCAGATTACATTAGAGGAAATTAAACATTTCTTATAGTACGTGTGAGGGTGACAAAGTTATCAGGTGCAGACACAGGAGAGAGTGTGAATGTTGCACTTCCAAAAATGTAATTTTTACAACTAATAAGATCATTTTCAAGTGTTAAAAAATTATTAATGGTTTCACGGCAGCTGAATGGTCTTTGCCCATGGATCAGTGGTGCACAGTGCCCTGTGTGTAATTTATCAGAGGCAAATTAAAATGTAGAAATCAAGTCATTTATTAAAAAATAACTTGATCTTTGAAGAAACTGGGGTTAGGCTGAGAGCAGTGACTAGAATGTTATACATTAATGATAATACTGATAACTGCTGTCAGTACTTTTGTTTATTGCGTGACCTTCATCTGGATTTGCTTCATATTTACAGAGAGCAGTTCTGGCTTTGATTTTCAGTTAACTTGTGAATTCAAGTTGTGAAAATCTCCGTGTGTAGCCAAACACCGTGTGTCATTTCGACATCTGTCTGGACCACTGAGCTGTCCCGCCAACAGACTCTTATCAGCTGATAAGACTGTTTACACCAGTCTTATCTCTGTCCACTTAAGGGCGATGTAGTTGAGAGTCATAAGTGATAAATCCATTCCACTCAAAACCTTCGGCACAATTTTCCATCCTACCGTTATTAGAGTCAACACTCACTATAGGCAAAAAGCCCTCTTTATTTACTGCATGTATCTTTTACAATACTGAATTATGATGTAACTAAGACATAAGGAACTCATTTGTAACATATGTTCTGCAGTGAAAATGCCTCCAATCAGTCACACATCTCTGTTTGAGAGACACAATGTTACGTGTAAACAGTTAATTTTTATTCTTATTTTCTGATCTGTTGGAGAGAATACAGATCTATTTTCACTTTAACTTGGCGATTGGAAAGGACGGCTGAGACGGCTGTAAAGGCACACACACCTGAAAATGAATGAATAAATCATTTTCTCTCTTACGCTCCTAAAGGTTTAGCTGAACACAAAGTGCAAATGTGGCATTTCCAGCAGCATGTACCACAACCTGAAATTGGTTTACTGAGACTTTGAACGTGCCCTTTTTCTTCTTTTTTTTTTTGAAAGTCAAAGTGAACTTTGACTTGCAAATGATTATGCAAGTTGGGGAAAAATAAGCAGCCTCCAATATGATCACCATTTGAATTTTTCTTGTAAGCATGCATAAGAGCTTTGCGAACCTTTGTACACCGAAGTGGAAGCTGTGCGTGTCTCGCAAAAAAACAAGAAATAAAGAAGAGGCTTCACAATTGGAGAGCAAGACGCAGATCCACAGCACTGCTTCCTTGTTTTCCTTCCAATAACATCATTAGCATTTTGACATCATCCTCCTAATTGTTGTTTGTAGCTTTGAGAAATGGTTGCCTTGGAGTGAGAGTTGAGAGGGAGAGGAGGGAGCTGGGGTGTTTCCGCTGTAAGGGGCTTATCTGTTCAGGACAGATACTGTTCCTATGGTCTTGGATGACAGGTAAGGTGTGTGTGCGTGTCTGTTGGTTGCAGTTGTCAGTGAACCCCGGGGACAGGTGCTGAGGGATAGGTTCGTATTTGGGAGCAGATGCACCTCCCCTTCCTCCTCTCTTGCCTTGTTCCCTCACTCCCCCAGGAGGCATATGGTGAGAGTGATTGGAGAGACCCAGGGCCCAGAGGGAATGCTCTTCTCCCCAGTTCATCTGTTTTAGATGGGGCCCTGCGGGACACTCAGGCTCTCCTGAGGTCCCCGTTGGCTGGGAATCAGGCCGAGTAGGTGGCTCTGCTTTCAGGTTGACTGCTTTGTTACAGTGCGGGGCGGTTGCAGTGGCCACCCCTGTTAGCTTTACACTCGGCTGCATTCTACACTGCAATTTTGTGCAGAGGACACAAATGGCTAATAGGTCACACCTTCTCATTTGTTTGCACAGTACCTCATTTATATGCAGCGTGGCTTTTAATCTGCCGACTCTTGTCGTGTCCTGGCGTCGGCGCTTGGAATGGAAACACCATCACAGGCTCGTATTTGTAAACCAGCTTACAAATGTGATGTAGTTCTGAGTGCAGTGGGAGACAGCGTTATGGGGGCATTTTAGGACTTGTATAATATGTGTATCCCTTTTTATGTGGTCATTTATTATAAAGTGAGCTCTATGAATAATGTATGATTAAAAGCTGTAATGGATACACTGGGACTCGTCAAAATAAAAGCAAAAATCCATTTGCGCTCCCTGTACTAAATCCACTTGCTTGTCCTTGGGCTAATTTCCAACTTGGGACTTGGTGGGGGAGTGAGTGCATGTATTGATAGCGATTCAAGGGAGGGAGGTGTTGGTTGTGCTGTAGAGGGAGAGAGAGAGGGAAAGTGAAATAACGCATGGATGAGGAACAAAGTCAGGAATACCTCTCTTTCTCTCTCGATGCATCCTTCCTTTATCTCACTCGCGTACAGAGTCTCTCTCCTTGCCTCTCTCCTGTCTGTGTGTCTCACCATCTTATAGCTCCTTTCCCTGCCTCCAAGCAGCTGCCACTTCTGCGCCTGAAGAAAATGAAGGCAGATGAATCAATTTGGCCTGTGGCCCTAAAGTGCACTTGTCTGCGCCCCAGCTTGGGCGGGAGGGATAATGAGCCGATAGATTGAGCCGGTGCCGGAGCTCGGCACTGAGCGCAGAGGTGCCTTTGCCTGCCGCACCACCGGGCCACCCTCACACACATACACGATCCCAGATAGACACACGCACACACACATGTGCTCCCTGAGCAGCGGTAGCAGCCTGTTGTTGGGTTAATGGGGGTGAGGGTCCTTTGCGCAGGACACTTTTCAGAACAAATTAGAGGAAGGATCTCTATCAGTCATCTTCAGGCCTTCTTGTATTGCCCCTCATCTCCTCCTCACTCTGTGCAGGGGAAGCCCGTAGAGAAGAATAGCAGAAAGAAGGGAGTGTGTGTGGGAGGCAAGGTCCAAGATCTTAGGGTAATGAGGACTGACACTGGAACAAGGCCAAATCACAGCCTCCCTCAGCACTGTTGACAGGTGACGGCAGGCTAGGGAGAGACAAGGCAGAGCGAACAGAGGAACTGGAGCAAGGAGAGGAAAATCGAGGGCAGAGCTAACAGCTTCTTTGATTCAAGGAGGGAAAAGGTGGGAGACCACGCAGTCATTCGATGCCCCCATAAAACCCCCTGCAAGGTGAAGAAGGAGGGAGGATCAAAGGAGCAGTACAACAAAGCATCACCCGCGAGCCTCCTGCCAGCTCCCTGCTGACAAGCTGCCGATTGATAGACACTGCAGGAAGAGGGCGGAAGAGTGAATGGAAAAAGAAACTTAGCCAAGCCTGAGCAGATATGAGCCACTACTATGTCCATCTATGTCTAACCCTTTCTACGCAGAGGGGCTTTGCGACTTCACCCAGGGTTAGAGTAGTATAAATGAGGAGACCCACGTCGGCCCTACTCAACTTGGGGGGAAATTAAGATGCTGGAGGGCCTTTTGAAGATAATTAAAGAGCACAGAGCAGCAGCCTCCAGAGATGGTCTGCAGACATGTTCAATACCGAGACTAATGGAGCTAATTTCCAGTACATTATTCATGTAAAACACAGGCCAGCTAAGTGAAGCTGTGTTTTTTTCCTCCTATTTCTCTTCTCTCTGTAGTCTTAAGTCATCTCCCCAGTCTCACTCACACACACATTACTGCATCCTTTTCAGATATGGGATACGTAGCATTGTTGTTTGCTCATTGTTGGTTTCATTAACTCTGTTGTCTGGAATTCAGATGCTGGTCATTTAATGGTCTTAATGGCGTCATTCAGATGCAATCACAAGAGTGACAGTGAGAGGCAGGTTGCATTTGCAATTTTTGGATGGTTTGGGCATCTGACAAGGATGCCTCCTGGGTCTTCTAGGTGAGATGATGCAGGGATGTCCTACAGGAAGGAGGCCACGCTGGAGGAGACTATATCTCTGCTGGTCTAGGAACGTTTCAGTGTACTCCTGGATAAAGTGGAGGAGGTGGCTGGGGAGATGGGGGTCTGGGATCTCTGCTTAGCTAGCTTCCCCTACACCCAGCCCTAGATAAGTGGAAGAAAATGGATGGATGAAAAAAGTCAAGTTTAAAAACACTTTTGAATAATTAGTTATCCCTGCAGTTTTCACTAAGAGCTGCCAAATGTAGAATTTATAGTCAAGACTCACGAGCTGCTCGTTTGGTATTAACGCTATATGATTTTGTGCTAATACAGCCCTGCATCAAATGACCAGTGATGGTTATAACGGCATTACAAGTAACGGCGTTACTAACGGCATTACTTATTTCACTAACGAGTAATCTAACTAATTACTATTCCTATTGTTACAATACCGTTACTAACAAGAGAATGCGGTCACGTTACTATTTTTCAACAAACAGACGGTTGAAGCTGTGTTCAGCTTACCGCACCTTATATCAGTTGCAGGAAGTAGCTGTAAGTAATCTGGGCGCTACAGCTTTAAGCAGCTGCGGACGGTGATCACGATCACTGTCTAGCACAACACCTGGAGCTAAGGAGGCAAAACAATCGCATGAGTGCTGCTGTTTGACTGAGGAAGAATATTTTTTTAAATTGTGTTGATAGGCCACGTAAAACCATGATGTAGATGATAAACAATGTATACGCGGCGTTTTTTCCTCAATAGCTTCGTCTCGTTTAACGTCTAAGGACAGCGCAGCGAGCACTCTCTGAGCAAAAAATAACAAAACAAAACAAAAAAACGCCCTTTTGTGTTGGTGGAAAAATGTACCATGTTGACCAATCAAACAATGATATGACAACATGAAGGGGGAAGAGGGGGAAGTTTTAGGGGTGACGGCGAGAGAGGGAGAGAGAGAAAGACGTACATATTGAATGCAGAACACCTGATTGTTATATAAATAGTTTGAAATGGTTATAAAAAAAAAGAGGGTAAAAGGTAAATAGCTGCAAATAACTTTGTTGTTTGCAAAACTTGTGCATATGATTTTAAAATTGACAATTTATATTTGCATTTAAAGTTATGAAATTTGATTCATTAAACATGTTTGTGATGGTTGCAGTAAAAATATATCTTTTTCTACTCGGTTTTTATGTTTTTTCTGTGATTTTAGATCAGTTGTGTTAATACGGTGTGTCAAAATGAAAACATAACCATAAATTCAGAAACGTGAGGTTGTGCTGAAAAGAATGACACCAAACAAGGCAAAGTAAATATTTTTTAAAGGTTAAATGTGGAGGGAAAATCAAAAGTGGTTAAAAATGGCCAGTTATACCCTGGAGCCCAGAGGGTTAAACATTTTTTTAAGTAACACAATAGTTACTTTTCAAGTAATTCATTACTTTTAGAATCTTGTAACTCAGTTACTAACTCAGTTACTTTTTTGAAGAAGTAACTAGTAACTATAATTAATTACTTTTTCAGCTAGTCTGTATTACATGACTGTGCTCACAGTTTCTACACACTTCACATAGCATCACAATAAGAACATTTAGTTGCTGCTACAGCCTGATTAGCCTTCCCCTAATACTGTCTGGAACAAACCTAAATAAAGTTTATTTTCACAAAAACTATGTGACATTTCGAAGCAGTGATAACAGTGTTTTCTTTCTGTTTTGCCCAGAGTGGATTTTAAAGACATCATTTAGGAATAGAGAATAGTTATAACCTTGGACTTTGTCACCACTTGCAAGCAGTTGAATTTTAGCAAAGACAATTAGTCCCATTGTCAAGCTTACTAACTCGTCCTTTAACATTAATGAGTATACAACAAAAGAAAAGGGGGAAAAAAACATGAAAGCTATATAGCTGGGAGTTTAGGGCCAATTAAGCACCTCCCCAGACAGGAAATTAGTCCCTCACTTAATCACAGGCAGTCCAAGCTGCCAATCCCTTGTCAGAGTTGGTGAATTCCTGCCTAGATCAATTGCTATCCCATGCAATTGAACAGCAGGTTGGGGAACGGTCTTTGCACGCTACATCATTAACCTAGGTGCCTAATTAGAAGCTGTGTTTTGATCAATAGCCAAATTGATTGCTGACTGGGAAATGTAACCCCAAAGTCCCTGAGGAGACGGAAGCACTTTGGGCACTTTGGGAATGTGTCAGCAACGCTGATGCTGAGTAAACAAAGTATTCAGCGCCAGCACTTGACAGCAACACAACTGTGGCTGTACCTCGACGCTCCGTCTCTACTGACGTGCTTGCCTCCCTGCCAAGGAGGATTGCTCTGTTTGTGCTCTCCTTGAGAGGAGGAAATCAAAAGGGCCACCATCTATTTTGAGATTCAAGGAGTGATTAGGCTGACAGCTAGTTGAGAGAGAGCGAGAGAGACCAAGGGAGAGGCGGGTAGAGGTGGAAGTCAAACCTAATTAGGCCCACCTGCCAGGTCTCTCTTCCTTCCATTTCTACACCCTGATTGCTAGGCGGCAGCTCCCCCCCACTGCTCCTCCATGCTCACCCCACCCTACCCCTATCCTGTCACTATTGACCTCAGCACACTGCTAATGCCCCTTGGCCAATCAGCATGCTTGCCCTGGCGGCAGCAGGGTAATTAAAAGGGAATTGTGTCTACTTGGCTTGTGAGATGGTGGGCACAAGGGTAGACAAACATTCTCTCTCTCTGCCGCCCTGCCTCCCTCCCTCTCTCCCAGCCAGGTGGTACCGTACAGGACCTGTCAGATTAGCTGATGACCCTTTTAATTCTAGCCCAGCCGGGGGCCATAATTGATATTTACCGGGAAAGGTTAATTGTAGCAGTGATCTGCTTAAATTACAGTGGAGATCAGGAGACCGGGGCCAGACACCATACTTGCCACCGGGGGAGCTGCTACACGCAAACTGCTAGTCAAATGGATTACACCCCGCGGCCATTGCTGCTGTACTCCAAGGTGGGGAAGCAGCACGGGACATTGTGATTGGCTGATCCTGCAGCAGCACACAGTCTTCCTTGCTTAGCTCGCCAACCTCCCATCTGGCTGGGAATTTGGTTGCACACCAACTGTGGGACTTGATGGCCTACAATAAAGCAAACCATCCATGTTAGCATTAGGGCTGTCAGGTTTTGGTTTCGCCATGATTTTACATTACATCAACTTTTATTTGATATTCTGTATGTGCTAAATAGTAAGTTTTTTTTCTCTAAAATGTTATACACATGTCAACATTGTCTGCAGTATTATCTACTCATAGTTCACGTTACCTTTAAGTTTTTGCTTGGTCATTCCGGCCTTTTAAAGTTAGCTTATGGAGCTTTTAGAGCTAACTGAGGAACTGGGCTGGACTGGAATTTTAGTCCAGCAGCATATTATTTGCTTTTTCATTTTTCAGCCAAGGTAAGGATATTACAGGTCAGAGCTATTCTGTCCTGGTTAATTTTGCCTACCCAAAGTATGATCGGGTGTGTCCTCACATTATCTAATGTACAGTATGTGATCAAGAAGGAAATGTTATTTCACTCAAGCTGAACTATGCTGACTAGACTTATAGTTAAATAAATCAGTCAAGCTCAACACGGAGCAACTGCATTTGCACTGATCCCTTAAATTAAGTAAACCCAGCACAGTTGTGTTTACTTAATTTGCCCTGCTGCATTACCCATGCTGGCTGGTGCGACCAGCACCTGTTGGTTGAGGTTTTGCGTTCCAGGTGTTTTTGTTGCAGCCAGTTCGATTTTGCATTTAACCAAAGTATAAACTGACTCTCACACACTCATTGTATTTCCTTTGAAAGGCTGTGTTCCATGGTCAGTTGAACCCATTTTTATTCGACTGTGCTTTACATAGTCACCTGGTTCAAAGTACATTCGACTAAGTTAGAGGAAATAACATGAGCTGGAATATAAGACACAGTTTAACAGACTTGTTATAAATGATTAAAAAAACTTCCACTTCCACTGCTGGTTGCGGTTTGACAGGAAACCAAGTGAATGAAAAAGTATTTTAACCCTTTAAAGCCGGTCAGAGCAGCACGCTCCGTTTTGTGTAACTATTTTTAAATCCCGGTAGCTCTGCAACCACGTAAGCTAGCGCAATAATTTTTTTTGCATATGAAACTGGAGGAGTTGTACTTAGATCTTATGTCATCAGCTTGTCCTAGGTCACAGTTTCCTTCCACATATAGCTTTGCAAAAACTGCATAAAAAGCACTTGCAGCAACAAAAACATAATATTCCAGAAACAGGCTTTGCCGATCCGATCAGCTGTTTGTAACACTTCCTACGACCATCAGCGTGAACTCTCGCATGTCCGACATGACCTGCCCGAAACCGGAAGTGACGTCATTTTGCAGAAATGTAGTTTTTTTTACCATCAGGGCCTCATGAGCCTATACTGGTGTTTTTAAAAGTTATGTTTGACTTTATGACTTTCTGTGTCGTTTCTGCGATGCTTAGTACTCATATTGCACTGCTGGAAATAGTTTATTTTGATGCATATGCTGTTTGTTTTTTTGCAAATTTGCACTCTAATATTTATTTTCGTTTTTCCTGCAGTATATAAAAATTGGTGTATTTCAAAAATAAAACTATGAAGACACTTAAAATAAATTTCCTGTGGTGGGAAACTATTTTGTGCAACTTTTTTGTATTTACAGTTTCTCTTAAATTTCTCTAACTAGAAATATATGTTAAGAAAACAAAAACGATTTTCAAATTTTTTGTAGTTTATTGCACTTTTTTGCAATTTATGTAATTACTATGCACTTAATGCATATTATTAAAATTTTGGCTATAATGGTTGTATTGATGTATAGCAACTTGAAATGCTCCCAGAAATGGCTCCACAGCATGTAAAAATATAATATAAGCTCTGGCGGACTTGGTTCTATGGTAGGTCTTAAAGGGTTAATAAATTTCACATATTTGCAGGTAGATCAGAGTTCTGCTATTCTTTTCTCATGTACCATTGTGTGCAATGTATTGTTTTTGTTTTTTACTTTGGTCTTCTTTGCAATTATTGTGTTTGTGTGTCATTTCTGTCAGTCAGATATAAAGTTGGCTAATGCACAACTAAAATCTTTCTAGCGTGATTAAATGTTTGGTGTTATTAGATCTTGTTGCATGGGCTGACACTGAATTGGAAAATGCAGCGATAGAAGGCAATCAGCAATCAACAACCCAGCCTTCTGTACAATTTTAGATGGCATGAATATTAATAGAGGTTTCTATAGTTTGTTGCATTACACAAAGTAGGTGAGACTAAAATGTGCGCCCACCACAGTTATGAAGTACACTTAGCTCTCAACAAGATAGTTTTAAATTGTTGTTTTTCTCTGGTCTGTGTAAATATTTCAGTCTTCTTCTCTTTGCCATCTTGTTATAGCAAAAAGCTGTTGCAGCTTTTAAATTTGTTTCTGAAAAAAAATACAATAAGTCAGTGTCTTTAAGTAGTGGCATGGTCGATTCTATGACTACATTTTTAGACGATGGCATCATGTCTTGTGTGTTCTGCAGATCAAACCTTTGGCTCTTCATCCAGTCAAAGTTGGCGAGGACGAGACTGAACTCAGTCGACCACACAGGAGCAACTCCAAAGAGCAGCTCAGTGAGGTGAGTCCACAGACGAGACCCAAACTCTAATCTCAGATAGCCTCTTTGTGTTGGGAAGAATGCTAGTTGGTTAATGTGTCTGTGAAGCTTCTCGGTCATCCAGGTCATCGTAGGCTAAGCAGCTTGGAAAGAAAAGCTTCTGCACCAAAACTTAAAGAAGTCCAGATGCTTTTCTTTCCAAGCTCCCGAGGGTAGTTGGTTAACAGCGCATAGAAAGGACTGGTCACACAATATCACCTAGTTTGCTTGCCATTACGTGAAGCGTGACCAGTTAAATTTAAACATAACCAGGTTCAGCCAGGTGTGGGTCGACCTCACCAACCCCAGAACGGAACGAGTTAAAGGAACGGTTCCAATTATCCCTGCGCCCGCATCCATATGCCAGCCCATTTAGAAGATGAGTAGGTGGCAAAGCAAAATGGAAACCAGACATTGGTTCAGCATAAGGGATGAAATAATGCAATTTAAATACAGGGGAAGTAATGAGAATTTATGCAAAATCCCAAGCAGCTCATTTGAAATGAATGTAGAAATATGCTTCCTAACTAATGCCTGTCAAGCAGGCCTCCCAAACCTAACTAAATTCAATCAGACTGTTCATTTAGCTGACTAAAGCAGGAGGAGCGAGAGAAAGAGAGGAAGAAGGAAAATGTGCAGCTTCCTTTTCCAGCAGGGTTGAAATGATGGGAAGGAAAAAGATTTAAAAGAACTTATTAAATACATTGTTTTAAGTTATTCATATTTCCAACCGAAAATTCAGTCTCGTGAAAAAAAAAACAGCCTAATTTTTTCCTATCTTCATTTTCTTTTTTCTAAGCCTCGCTGCTCAGTTTCTCTCATGCATCCCCCCTCCGCACTGTTTTTCTTGAATTTGTGTAAAAGGCTGTCTTTTAATGAAAAAGTCAGGAGGAAGAGGCGGGCTTGTCAGATAAAAGCCCAACGCTTGTTGACAGCTCTGACAGGGATATGCGACAAGCACTAAGAAGGAGGGGGCATGAACGAAGGGGGGCGGTGGAAGTGGTGGTGCTTGCTGTAATGGCGAGGGGTGGGGGGAGAACACGGTTGAAAATTGCACGCTGTAATCGGCGACGGTGTTAGATGTGGCATGTCTCTCTAATCTGCTGCCAAATAAATGGTGCACAGACGTTGATCGCTGTAGCCACGCCATCTATATCAATCCATCTCTCCTCCTCTGCCTGTCTTTATCTTTCTTTTTCTCCTTCCATCTTTTCGTGTTTCTTCACTGGCTGTATTCCACCCGGTGAAGGCCTGGACGTGACACACAGCGTGTCATTGTCTCCCTTATATCTCTTACTTTTTCAGCTCCATGAAATCTCCACCACCGCACTGAGAGCTCTGCTAATTTTCATAAAATACGCTCCACCACATCAAAGTGGTTCCCCAGCTTTAAGAGCTCTTAACTAATGATGCCGCATTGGCAACAAGTAAAATGGATTTCTCTTGTCTTACCGCCAAAGGAAACGGAGACAAATGCGACATGCGGACGCACCCGCCTGCCTGTAAAAACAGTCATGCATCAATTTGTGAGCAGGGGGTAAAAAAAAAAAAGGAAAAAATGCAGGGGATGCTGTTTGTTCATTGCCATGGTCGGGTCTTTATCTGTTTATTTTGACTAGGTAATTGTGCCTGCAGTGCAGTAGGGCCCCTGCACTAAGCCACGCAGGGATTAGGGAAATGTGAGGTGGGAGAGGGGGTGGGTTCCACTGTAACTGTGTCCTGCAGAGGAGGGGGTGGCAGTTGTGCTGCTGTCGGCGTCTCGAAAACCAAACTGTATTCACCAACATATCCACCCACATGCACCCAAACCCACCCACCCACCTTATTTTCCAGCCACAGAGGGCATACGTGTTCACATCCTTTCTCTTATTATTGTCCAACTAGTAGTGATTGGCCCGCCTCCTGGCCTTCATGCAACGGTAAAAAACCAATAGTCTGGGTTAGGAGAAGATGGACAGGACCCTCCCCTTTTAACGCCATGTTTTTCTTTCTTTCTTTCTTTCTTTTTTTTTTTGCAGGAAGAGTGGAGGAGGGGGCGTGGAAATTGGGAGAGGATAAGGGGGTGGATTTAGTAACATTTTTCTTCTCCGGGGCTGTTTAGTTAACCCTTAAATGCCGCCAGCATCCGCCCCATCTCTTTCGCCACCAACCACCATCGCCACCACACACATACTTGTCCTACTCCCTCCCCCAACACTCTCTCTCTCGGGGGCGGGTTCTTAAATCCTTTTGAAGTCCTAAGCACTGCAGAAATCCATTGAGAGCCATGTATAATGGCTTTTAAGAGAGAGTGTTTAGCTGTATGCCGACCCTATGGCTTATGAACCACTGGCGTTTTAATGGATCCCCCTTTCCCTCCCCTCTTTTTCTCCCTTCACCAGCACTAAATCCAATGGATTGTCCCTCATTATCATTTAAATAAGCCTCTCTTTCTACTCAGAATGCTGCAAGTTGAATGAACTCGACATAGTAAGGCTAGTTCCAAATGGCCTTGGCCTCACTCCACCTATGCACATATGCACTTACGCACACAAACACATGAACGTACACACATTTTAACGCACTCACAACACGCACACATATAAACAACAGACCGCATTTTCCTTGAAACACGCTTTTGGCCTTTTTTATCCACATATTTTTGCCTTCCGTTCGGCTCTTACGCCCCATACTCTGGCCTCCTCTCTGGTTGCGGTAGTGAGGATAGCAGAAAGGTTGAGCAGAGTGGGAATAGCCTTTTGATTCCCACAGAGCCTACTTTCCGGTTCGCAGCAGGACTCCTCCCTAATCGTCACCACAGGAGCCGTCCTGCAAATCAGAGGGGCACACAGGCGTTGACAAGGGCTGATGCTTTGAGCAGGTGTGGGAGAATGGATGAGGGACATTGCGAGGGTGCAAAACAAGGGAGGCAGTGGCGGTGAAGGTGTGGGGGAGGTCGTTTTGGATTGAAGGTGGACCTATGGATGAAATTGGTCTAGCAGAAAAGTCTCCTCCAGAGACCAGGGGGGAGAAATTGCCAATCTAGACAGAGGAATAAAAGCAGTGAAAAGTGGAAGTGGAGGGAGGGATTTTGAGATTGGTATTCGTGCTGGGCGCTGACAGACAGAGCAAGAGAACAGAACAAAACCAAGCCTTTTCTGCCTCCATACTGCTCTTGTTCAGTATTTAGAGGACTGCATTAGAAAGCACGGGAGTTAAATGGGCCGAAACACATCCCTTACTGCATAAAGAGATATTTATCCTGAATAAAAAAGGGACAGATAAAACACAGACAAGTAAAAGACCTCATAAAATTGATGGGCACTGTGTATAATTTTTACACTTTCTTTCTTTTGTAACTCTGTCCACCATCACAAGAATGTCAGCATCATCAAAGGATGACGTTCCAGTGTGCAGGATGACTTTGATCTGTGACAACAGATCAATTTTTGCTCATAGAGCTTCATATATAAGATACGTTATTTAAATGGGTGACAAATCTAGTGACGGGAATTCGTGACCTCATCGTGACATCGTGAGGTTACAAATCACTGTTGTCTAGCAACAGGGAGAAGGCCCTGAAAAGAGGCCGTCCCTCATTCAAACATTCGCCAAATTTGAAGCTGCTTAGAAGAAAAGTTGATAGAAACGTAGAGAACGCACTGATGCATGGATCCCTTTATTATTAGTGAGTGCCTGTTGTCGTTTGATGTCATTGACAGTGCGCTGTTATTTAGAAACTATGTTACCTGAAATGGTGTCATTGTGTGGACACAAAAGAGTGCATCAGCATAAAGGTCAAGGATGATGACATAGAACGGCCTCACCCTAACCCGCAGGACCCCACAATGACACCTTCCCAACAAGTTCGTGTCGGACCTGATAGACTGTTGTTGAGAAATTCAAACAACACACATGCATACAGAGATTTCTTTATTTTTTATAGAGATGAACATGGTGGGAACACTGAAAATGTTAGGCTATGAAAGACTATGATTTTGGAAATTAGCTCTTATTTTTATGCACCATATTTACCGATGGTGAAATATCTGCCCAGTCATCCAAAGAAAGCTTGTTGTGGTGCTCTTCCTAATCTAAGGAGTTTTTTTTAGCACTAAACAGACACTTAAAATCTTCAGCTATAAAATAATTCCTGTATCAAATAGTTTTTTAATTTGTCTCCTGATGAAGGTGATGGAGTCCCTCTCATTCGTCTGTTGACGTCTATGGGAACTAAATTCAAGCCAATAAATGATACTTAATTTTCACATGTAGCACTGCAGCGCATTATGAGGACAGACCAGTACACCCAGTATCTCACTGTTGTATTTACACAGATGTGGACCATGTTTTCCACGGTGTATTTGTAGTATGGGACTTTTTGTTTTTAGACCAGCTACCCCTGTTGTTCAGAACAGAATGAATGGTAGCAAAGTGAGCAGGCGTGGGGTGCATGGTAGGGCGGGTAAAAGGTTAATGTGAATACTGATATTAAAGCTACGCTGCTTCATCATGTCAGCGTGAGCGAGCGAAACACTCCTTAAAGGTCATCCCTGTTCTCCTCTCTCTCCCTACAGAGTTCCACTCACTCGCTGTCAGGCCGTGGCTACTCGGTAAGTGACATTTTCATGCTTCATAGCTTTACGGCAGAATTACAATCTCCAACGACCCGCTTTATGGCCCCGGCGCTCGACATTTTAATTATGTTAAATAGAGTAATGGAGAAATCATGATATTAGGAACATTAATTCTGGCTGACTGACTGATTAAATTGCAGGAAGGTGTCCTATGCTACCTTGGCAAAAAGGGCCTCGTTTTATTGGCATTGATCAGCGCTGTGTTCGCCTGAGCTGCAATTTCGATGTCAGAGTTTTATATCTTCCTCCAGTGACTGTCAGTGACGGATGTTTCTGCTCACACATATGAAAAAAATGCTTAAAAAGACTTTTGCTTTTGTGCTATAAATCCATTTTTCACTGCAGGAAGGCTGCATGTATGCATGTTACAGTGAAAACTGTCCCGTGGACTTTTGGAAGTGACTGCGTGCTAATAAGAGGTAGTTAGAGAGTTATTTTTTAATCTTGGAACATGTCGCCTGTTCAAGGTAAAGGTGCCCAAGAGGATTATTTAGTGCCACCTAAGAAAACATCAGCTCAAACCTTTTGAACATAAACTAGCTCACAAATTGTCACTACAGGACTATTTTTATCCCCTGAAAGCATCTGTTGCCTTGCCCCAGTGCATTCTCGAACCGTAAATTTGTGTTCTTCCCCTCCCATTGTTTCAATGATGTGTGTAGTCTCTGGATAATACAGACAAGCGGTCGTCCTTTATGTCCTTTCCTTAAAGGGAAACTCATAAGAGGAACGTTGTTTAAAGTGTGCTACTTTTAGCTGATGAGTGGCATATGGCAGTTCTCATTGTAGCTTGGAAGCAATCATCTCGGCAAACAAAACAACTATAAATGGTTTGTCAGCCTTAATCTGCCTCAAAGGACTACAGTTAAAGCACTGAACAAAGCTCAACTTCAGAAGACATTGATCTCTGTGCGATCTTCTTTTTTATTTTGTTTTAATAGAACATGTCACATTCCTTTTCCCCAGTGGCTGCATGCTCACAGATGGATGAAAACAAACAAGACCTTCCAAAAAAGCTTGTGGAGCCCTTTGGCTCGAGCTGTCAGTTTGAGTCGGCAGGGAACGAGGCCCTCTCTTTATCTGAAAGGAAGAAGGAGGGGATCAGAGAGACAGAGGGAGAGAGAGAGGGCAAAAATGGAGGTGGAGTTGGCGTGGAGGTGGTTGTGTGGGAGGCAGGGGCATTGTGCAAGCAAAGGAAAGTCCAGTAACGAGGGCAGGAAGTTTCATGTTGTCTGGCTCCCCACTCCAGCTATCCAGTGGTGCTATCTGCAGCGTTTCTAGCCTACAGGCACCTCCTGGGTACTGAGCTCTGACTCTCAATCTGCTCTGCTGCTGGGCCTGCATGATTTCTGGGGTTTGCTTATCTGTGAGTGCTTCGGGCTTTATAGTGTGATGGTTTGGAAGGAGAGACATGGGGTGCGAGGTCAGGGGGCTTTAGGGAACTGCCAGCAGAGACTGAGTGGATATGGGAGGAGGAGGAGTAGGGCGAGGAAAAGACCAGGGGCTTGATATAGTGTTATAGCTGGAAAAAAAGAGGCTACGTATGTGGGCGGAGGCCTGGTTATGAGTAGGGGAGGGTCAATGAGGCAACTTTGCGCTACTGGCCGCTGATAGCACAGAAGAGCTATCTAATAGTTGGCCTCTGGCGGTCATCGCTATCTGCTTTTTTGCTCCTCCACAATAAAAACTCAAGCTGGTGTACACGGTCCAGTTATCTGTCACAAGTCACTAAGATTTAATAAAGTGAATCTTTCCTGACAGTTTGTCTTTTACTTCTATCGGAGATGCTTGTTTATGCTTCCATAGGTCTTTCTGGAAGACATATGGAATTGAGTGGCCTTGACTGATTGGTTTAGAGAAGAACGTAGAGGACGTTCCTGCATTTTAGTGCCAGACTCATGCATAAGGAGTGTTTTATGCCAAATACCTTAATGCTCTCTTTAAATGCTTTGGTTGTTGCTTACACAACACATTAGCTGTTGGTTTAATTGTACTAACTGTGTTTTTGTAAACGGAAATCTTAAGACACAGGTTTTCACATTGGTATGATATTTTTTTTAATCTATTTTTCAGATAAAACTTAAAGAAAAATGGAAGAGTAAGAAGTGAATAATATCACATGGCTAAATGATACCAATACATGTCTTTACCTAGTGGAGCAAAACACAGCAGGTTTTCTAAGTCGTGCATTTTTCATGCAATTTCTAGTTGTTCAAATTGTCCTTGATAAGGGAAACGGGAACATACCTTCTTTATATGCACACAGCACAAACTACACAACACAAACAGACAGTAGCTTCGTAATAAAACTATTAAAAGTTAACTATTAAACTGAACAGAATTTGTTTATCCAGTTGATGCATTTGAAAGACAGGCAGTCTTGCAAAGGCTGCACCTGTCCTGCTAAAACCCACAACCCTCTGTCCCACCCATCGCATTTCAGGGTGAGGATTAATCTCCGGCGCACTGAGTCCAGCATTGATATGTAGCAGCAGGAATGAGACTTGCTATCTAGCTCGCTGTGGAAGACTGGATATGGAATTGTTTATCAGTCCAACTCTCTTCTGTCTGCTTAGTGCAGGCTTCATTATAGCCCTGGCTATGTTTGGGAGACAAAATCTGTTCCTTGTTTCCGGTGCTGCTACCTGATTGTTGTTCCAGTGGAGATGGGTCTGGGCTCTGGTGATTTATCATCCTCTCAGGGGCTCCTCGATAAAGAGTCCAACATCTGCACCTGAGAGATACGTGCTGCAAGAAACAGGAAAATGTCAAAAAAAATCTCACTTCAACGATCCGCCCAGCCTGTCATTACCCCTGGGTTACATATATTGTCTGGAGGGGGAGATGTTGTAGCTAAGCCCAAGAAGACAACACGTCGCTCTTTTCTTCCAGATGAAGTGATTAAGCGCCAGTCACCCACCCCACGCCTTTTGAAACCACCCAAGGCCAAGCCACGGCTCATGTTTTCTTTGACGATAAATCCATGCAGGTTTTGTCTGTGACAGTATAATCTAACTAGTCTGTATTAGGAGGATTTATCTCCGCTACGTCAGAGAGTCAAACCTTAGCTGAAGTGTTTGTGTCGAATAAGAGTATTTGGAGCTCTCAGACACACCCGTTCTTCATTTCCCTGTGCTCAGGTTGTCATAATCATATTTAACGCTAAATGAGTACACTCTAAACAGAGCAGTCCCAGTCATGTGTGCATTCTTAAACAATCTTGTTTTAATTGATTTGGCATTCACGACCTCCACGTTGTGACAAATGCACTTGTTTGTCTAAGTGACGAGAGCTTATCGCAAGATCTCTATCAAATACAAGGATTATGTCACTTAATTACAGTAGGAGCCATTAAAAGCTCCATGTTTTATTTAACAGAGTAAAACAGATTTGCTGGATTTAATGCTAAACACAGCAACTCAAAGGAAATTGGGTGTAAATTATAGCTTTTGAAACAAGATTTTCTTGTTAATATACTCTGGCGTCTTCACCTGCAGTAGATGGAGCATCTTGTCTGTCTCTTTGTACATAACTCTGCCTCCCTCACTCTCTTTCTCACCGCGCCTCTTTCCAGTGGGGTGTGCAGGTCTCTCCATACCACTGGCTCTGCACATGGTGAAAATTAGTGAAGGAAACCAAGAGCCCAGCAGGAGTGGGATGGGGCCCTGACATTCTATTGGCCTTGGGGTGGGGCGCTGCCTGTCAGTGGTCGCTCTATGAGGGCTGTCCGCCTTAAAAAATCTATTTGTTTATCCCCGTGTGCGGTCCGGCTTCAGATCCTGGGCCCTGCTGCTCTCTACGCACCAGGGACCTGGGCTGTTGCCGCTAGCAACAGATAAAAATTGCTGTTAACCACAGCAGGGCCCACAACACATCAATCAAGCGGTCTGATAAAGGCTGCAGGCTTCTTGGGCCCCGGCTGAATGGTGCAGTTGAAAATCCTTTTCCAGTGGCTGAGCACACAGAGCCGTGATGATAGAGGCCCGCTATCATTCAGAGTCGAGGAGGGAAGCTTCATTTTCAGCAGTGCAGTTCAGGTTTTTTTTAAAGGAGACGCTTTAAAATGGCACCAAACAAAAACGGAAGCGGTCATTTAAATAAAAAAGCGACACAGTGAATTAGTGTTGACTGGGCTTAAAATGTTTATAAAAATATAAAAATGTAAAAGACGGCACAGTTTAGTTGTTTGTATGAACTCTTAATTGCTCTCAAAGCTGCCTAAAAGTTGGGACATTCGGCTTCACAAAGTTCCTCATACCCCATTCGTTAAGACTGATCAACTGCTAGACTAAACTCTTTACCCCACTGGGCCAAACTGGCATTAGAACAAAACATTTTTTTCACCAGGGGTGACTTCAATGGTTCATTCTAACCTTTTGCGGCCCAGTTCCACGATTCTTAAAGCAAATGCAGTGCTGATGACTTTCCTGCCCCGTAATAAAAAAGAACAATACTGATCTTTTCTTATATGAAATCCAGTTAATGTATTCCCAGCTCTATGTTATTGGCCTTGTAGCTATAAGTTGGAGCTGGAGTTATTCCAAATGAAACCCACAGTCTCATGGGTAACAACATTACTTTTATCCCCCGAAGCCCAAGCTTGATTATCATCCTTCTTAGTTTGTCCTGGATGCACTGTCCCCTAACTCACCTGCCCCACTTTAAACAAATAGCCCTATAATGTAACAATCAAACAACGCTCTGAGGATTTGTTTACTGCAGCCTTTTTCCCCATTAAGTTTCACTAACACTGCAGAAAAAAGAGTGGTAATTCCACTTTATCATATGTTACATATACCACAATCAAGCAGCAATTACATGCTCCTTCCATTTGTAAGAGCTCCCATTGCCGACGTGGATGTTTTAATGAGGGCTGTAATGAACGCTCAGGGTGTTTGGCAAGTCTCCGAGATGTTGCTGGGGCTTTTATGGCTCCCCATTATAACGTACAATTTGCATCAGCAAATTACAATGCTCCATATCATTATCCTGCACCAAGGCCCGATCATAAATTAGAGCTCCAATTACAAACATCTATCTGGGAATGGGGAATGAATATGATGGCAGCCCCACAGAAGCAGGCAGGAGGGAGAGAAAGCCTCCTGTGGATTGTGGGATGAGACTTCCATAGAGGTGTGATATTCCCATAAACCATCCTTATGTGGAATTCATGGTTCCAAAAGAAATAGACAATTTGGGGGGGGGGGGGGGGGGGGGGGGCGTCTGCTATTTCTTTTTTGGCACTTCCATATGTCATATTTCATGGCACACTGCACGTTGAACTTTTTGGTATTTTAATCTCTCTCCTTCTGCTAAACCCAGCACCCACTGATTTCTATGGCTGACTGTTTCACACTTTCATTCAATGCTAAGTAAACCAGTCCATTCAGCTGTGCAGGGGAGAGCTCTTTTTATTGTGTCTCAATCCAAACCAAAGCTCTGTCTCTGTCCCTCCCAATCTCCTTCTGTCTTACTCTCTTACCCTCTCACATTCAACTTGATTATACACCGGAGGGAACATCATAAATCATAGAGATTTATCTTGCTGCAGCCTATTAATTTAGCACCACAAGTGTAATATTAGAGTATGTCATTTAAAGAAGCTTTGCAGCAGTGCTTTGCCAGTGTCCGTCGGAAAATTCAGAGATAAGCGTTTTAGTTTGGGCCGAACCATCATGGAAAAAAGGACACTTCTTTTTTTTTGTGCTCGGTTGTTCTTCACGCTTACTTCTTCATAGAACGCCGCCCGTTCTTTGGCTCATATTCTGTGCCTGACTCTCCTGAGCACTAACTGTTGTTGTAGGGCAAACAAACAGCAGTGTACCTGTGATGGCTGTGTTGCCTGTAATCTGCGACCTGTGGCCAAATCTTGCATGGAGAGGTAGAACAAAAGGCGTACGCCAACAGATCGCTGCAGGCGCCAAGCAGAAACCACCTCCACTGATGAGACAAAAGGCCTGCGGGTCTCCCACAAACCCATAAGAGCTCCCAAATGCTGCACAAACAAAGCCTGAAATTAAGAAGAGCCAGAGGCAGGCCCATTTCTGCAGCAGAGCTAAAGTGTTCCTTTTTCACAGCCTCGGTGGATTTCCACTATGGGCTTGTAATAGGGCAGAAAAATGAAACAACGCTTTGCCATTTTCAGTCACAGATATTGAGAAAGCAGTTTTTTTTCTTGTTTTGCATTTTTCCAGCTCTTTCTGCTTTCACATGTCCTACCACACGTCGTGGACTCGTTTTAAAGGTACTAAAACCTCCTCTTATAGCCTTTAGCGGGCGTCGGATGATGTTTAATTCATATTTTGTTTTTCATTTTAACCTTTCATGTCTGTAGAATCATATGCATTCATATTTTTGTTTGCAAAGCCAAAGGAGAGAATGGGTAAGAACACCTCTTCCACCCTTGTGGTCAACACCGGTGCCCCTCAGGGGTGTGTTCTGAGCCCTCTGCTATACACTCTCTTCACCCATGACTGTATTTCCTCCTGCGCGTCCAATCTCATTGTTAAGTTTCCAGATGACACTACAGTGCTCGGACTTATATCCAACAATGATGAGACAAACTATAGGACAGAGGTGCAACAACTAGAGTCATGGTGCCACGACAATAACTTGGTCTTAAACACCAAAAAGACCAAGGAGATCATTGTAGATTTCCGGAAGAGGGGTCATAACAACCATCTGCCTCTCTTCATTGGCAGTGAGGCGGTGGAGAGGGTGAGCAGTTTTAAATTCTTGGGGGTAACTGTGACCGAGGACCTGTCCTGGGGCAACCATATCACCTCAGTTGTACGGAAGGCCCAACAGCGCCTCTACTACCTGAGGAGACTGCGGAGCGCACACATTCCCAGATCTCTGATGTTGAACTTCTACAACTGTGCCATCAGCAGCGTTCTGACGTATGGATTTCTAGTGTGGTTCCCCAGCTGCACCAAGGCCGATCAGCAAGCACTCCAGCGGGTGGTGAAAGAAGCTGGCAGAATTATTGGAACAAGTCTGCCAGAGATCAGTAATATCTTCCCCACTCGCTGTCTGAGGAGGGTGCACAGTATCCTGCGGGACCAACATCACCCTGCGCGCCACCTTTTCCATCTGCTGCCCTCAGGGAGAAGGTACAGGTCTATACAGGCCAGAACATCCAGACTGGCCAACAGCCTGTATCCACAGGCTGTGAGGCTCCTGAACTCTCTGCCCCCCTCTCACGGACAATAACCATATCCAACTTCTTAATAGCAATGAACTGGTCTGCATTGGTGCATCATATCTTTATTCTCTTCCCCCTCCTGCCCCCCCCCCCCCCCCCCTCTTTCTTAAATAGATAACTATCATATCTGATATCATATCTCACAGTACAATAATATTGAATGGGTTGCATTGTTGTATTTTGTCATGTTTCTCAGGTCTTTGTCTGAATTTCTACGAACATTATTGCTAAGGATTGTCTTATTGCATTGGAGTCACACTGGGTTAAATATGTACACTTGGGTTTTAAGGGGTATTTATTATTTTCTTCTTTTTTTTGGGTTGTATGGAAGCCCCAAACGCAATTTCATTGTTCTTGACAATGACAATAAATAAATAAATACTAAATACTAAATACTCCCAACCCTGGTTAGAGCTTCAGAGGTCAGGAAATGAATTTTATTCCATATTCACAAACACCCCGTGGCAATTATTACTTCTGTTAATGTTTCTATGAATCCATTAGGGTTCAAACCCCCTACCTGCCTCTCTAACTCTACCTTCATGAATACCATTTCTAGAACCTTTCAAAAAAAGTTAGACTAAGTAGGTCATGTTCTGCCACTCGTCTTCTAATCGCTCACCGAAAAGAACATGATTTCCCTCCATCGGCGCCCCTCAGCCTTGCTCCTGGGATTTCATTCAGCAACACACACTCATTTGATTTTCTGGCATGTATTTTCTCCTTTTCCTTTCTCTCACTACACCCCCTTGCATATCCTAACTTGTATCTGACAGTACACAAGCATCATCTACCGTGCTTCCAGCTTCACAACACACACTCACACATATGCACCATAGCTCCTCCTCCCCCTCCATCTCTCACTATCTCTGTCTCCCTCAGTGGAGAAGGTGTCTGACAGTAACAGCAGGTAAGGTATAAGATTACAGGAGAAGCAGGGGCAATTATAACTCCAGCTGATGCTGGTGTGTTTATGAGGAGAGTAACTGTTAATGACAGTGTTGTGGTTTCTCCAGAGGCCCCAGCACAGCTCTGGGAAGCCTGCTGTTTTTGTCAGCCTAGCTTCATGCCATTTGTTGTAGACAAGTTTAGTTTAGTTTTTTTAATGTTCTGAAATGTGTCTGTGTTGGCCCTGCCTGTGCTGTAATGCTAAGTAGGTAAAGATTTCCTGTAATGTGTTCAATTACCATTTGGTTGCTGACTGAATTGCAAACAAAAGATGGTGTCTTACGGTCATAGCAGCTTGGTAACGCATATTGGTTAACACATGTATGCACGCAGTTGCTGATGCGTACATGAGCTGGCGATTGCTGTTGCAGGTCTGTCTTGCCTTGCTACTTGCTCCGTGTGCCTTCACATACAGCAGGCAGATCATAGCAACTGAAGAGGAATTTGGGTTCAGATTTAAAAAAATAACTCATCATAATTGTACAAGATTTTCAGTTTCTAGCACTGGGACTCTCCCCGTCGCTGTTCTCCTTGGCCAGTGCTTGACTGGCAGCAAAAGATTTCAGCACTACTACACACTACTGTAGACCTTAACCTGTACATACAGTGAAAGTACACTGGTTAGCCACAAAATTTCAACTGCGTAATATTAACCAAAATAACTCTGACCTGCAAAGTTATTTTGCTGAGTGTTTCCTCAGAGCACAAAACCACTGAAGAAGATGCTAACCGCTGGAAAGAGGCGTGGTTAGCATCAGATTGTTTAGCATCAAACTGCTGAAAAAAGTATTGCTGGTTCTGATAGAAAGGTGTCAGAACAGTGCATTGCTGTTTTTGGCTTGTGTATGTGGCTGAATAGCTGGAGACAAGTTGGGGGGCCAATGCTGACTCCTATCCTCCACCAAAGCACCAGCAGTAGGTACATAAGGATCAGAACTGGACCACGGTGCAGTGGTGGTCTGATGCATCACATTGTCTTTTACATCATGTGGATGGCCAAGTGTGTGTGTAGCTTACCTGGGGAACACCTGGCACCAGGATGCACAAGCGGAAGAAGACAAGCAAGTGGAGGCAATGGGGACCAACACAATGACCTGCAGCTGATCATAACATTATGCCTGATCAGTGCGGACTTCTCTTGCTAGTTTTCTCATGGTCAAAGTTGCTCGCATCATTAAGTTTCCTGCCTGTTATAGCCCAGCCTTTGTTAGGTGCCACTGTTAAGTTAATAAATGTTTCAGCTGTGAGTGGTGTAGCTATAATACAACCTGAAGTACAACTTTTTTTTCATTGAACTGCAAAATTAATTTATTATAAAGAGAAAATAAAGTAAAAGAATATAAAATATGATTGTATACAAAGTAAAGCTTTTTGTAAGTTTATATAAGTGTGTTAATTCAGTATACCTTTAAAGGTGTTTTGTTGCTTAACTTGAGTTGTTTGCTGCGTTTGACCGCATGTAAACTGTTATGCACTTCTGTGTGTGCCAGATGGTGCAAAGACACTATTTGTCTTTTGTTTCCTCAGAGGCTGCACCTGTTGGGGTTGAATTTACCTGTTTAATTATCTGTATCCTCTGACATATGCTCGACAAAGTTACAACTCTACTGTTGCAGACGTTGTGCATTTTCAGTAACATGTGCTTGCAGGTGTTTTGTAATACTTACTTATTGGTTATGTTATTTGCAAAACATTGCATCCCCTAAACACTGCAGGCCCAGGTGTGGGTACATTGTAGAAGTCATACCATAACCATGAGTCTGTTGTTGTTTTTTATTATTTTATTATGCTTGTTTCAGAATTACCCATTGTCTTACCCACACTCGCCCCGTAGTCATCTGCCCACAACTATCCACACTCCAGACCCCATGCTCTGTGCCCTCAGCGTGTGGTTGGCCTTGGCCCCGATCACACCGGGGCACATGGGAGATTAACTGGGCCGGCTTATTCACTCAGCAGGTTTCCCGACTCCCCTTCACTCATCCTGGCCCAATCTGCCAGCTAACCTCCTGCTCCGCCGAGCCATGGCAGCAGGGCACCACAAGCCCAGCCCGCCTTCATTACGCCTGCCAGATGGGCTGAGAATTAGATTCGAACTCCCACCAATGAGGGAGGGAGAGTAGAGAGATTGAAAGAGAGGAAGGGAGAGAGGCGGTGGAAGAAAAGGGAGGAGGGAAGAAAGTTGTGGGGGGAAGAAAGTAATGGTTTTTGTTTTCATTTATGTTGCAAGTTATTACATTTTAATGTAACACCCCTGGGACCTGGCAGCATTAAATGCCTGTTCTTGAATAATCGACACTAACTGCAAGTAAATGCTAGGGGAGAATGAAATTAGCAAGCGCTGCAATTTGGCATAGTGATTATCGGCTCCTTGGAGGCACTTCCGGATGATTTAAGAATGCTAACATTTAAGCAAGTCAGATCTCATTACTCTTCAAGGTTAAATCGAGCTGTGTCGAAGGGGAGATGCCTGATTGGAAATAGTGCTTCCTTGTCTCTCTTCAAGTCTCTTTGTTCATGGAGATGTTTCTCACTTTTATGGCACCTCACTGCAAGGTAAAAAAAAAAGACTCGGGCTCAAATCTGTCAGACCCTAATGACACCTTTTGCCAGTTCTTAATTGGATCAGCAATGCTTCCAAAGTATAATCTGTTCTTTGCCATGGATCATCACTCGTGCTGCGAGCGCTGCCATGCCCAAATGCCTTAGCTTGTTCTGAACGTCGATGTGTACAGCACATTGGCTGTGACACTGATATGTGGCTGGGACACGAGATGAACAAAAGAAAATCGGGAGCTTTTTGAATCTACACCAAAGGGAAAGTGTTTATTACTTTTTCAGGCTGCGCCACAAATGTTCTTTTATACAGTATTTTTCGCTCCTATTCTCACTCATTCTATGGAGGCAGAAACGATTTTCAAAGCAATTTCAGCCCTGGCATCTTCGGGTCCAGTGTTTACCTCAGCCAGCCGTACACATCTGTTCTCCACACAAACTTGATCCAATTAGGTGACAACAGACAATGGCTTACTCCTCCACAAGCCCAGCGCAGCGCCGGGGCTGCCGAACAATACCAAAGTGTTTTTTCTTCCATTACAGGGTGTCAGATCCTTTTAAAGGTGTTTACCCACTGTTGATGTGGCAGCCCCTGTTTCCAAAAGGGACTCAGCTGGAGAAGTGATAGGCAATGAGGATAATGATGTGAGTGGGAGCAGTGTGGCGGATGCAGATGCACTTTACTGTGCAGCGTGCTATAAATCTGTCCCTCCACTGCACCGCACCCCACAAAGTTGAGGGACAGATGGGCTGGACTTTTATCTCCACTTTCCGAATTCCATTGAAATCAACACACTGATGAAATTTGTATAAAGCAAGGCAGGGGCAACAAAGCTACGTCGGGGAACATGTCTATTAGTTTTTCCAAGCTGTTGTTTTCTCATGCAGTGGGGAAAATCATTGCAAGTCAAATGTAATCATTCCACTGTTGGGTTATTCACCGTCTCAAATAATAATAATATTAGTTTGGTCCCCGGCATTGCTTACATCTGAATTTCTGAGACGCAAGTAAGTAGTCTGATGTTAATCACAACCAATCACCGATGCTATCACTGTTGTTGCTGGGGTTTTGTTTTTTTCTTGTTTATAACAGCTTTATCTTTTGGCACATCTTGAAATTTGGCAGCCTGAATTCATTATCTCCAGCGTTTCATGTAGTCAACAAACATGGTATCTGCAATGTGGGATTCTGCCTCCTCCTACTTACATGCTGTGTGCACTGTACCACATCTGATGTCTCTACATCACATTTTGTCTTTGTTGTGGCCAAAAGGATTTCTGGATTGTAGCAGGGTTACCCTAGGAATGAGGGAAAAGCCTCTAAATTGTAACCAGGCATTTCCACATGAAACATTCATGCTTAAGTATGATTAGCAGAGATTAAGGTGGGTTTGTTTTGCCTCTTAGAAGGCCCCGTGACAATTTGGAAATGGATTGAGAGCAGCTTTTGCAAGCACAGCCTTCTTAATCCGGTGCCAAGAGTTCTCACCCACCTTTCCTGAATTATTTACATTGAAGTTCTCACGTCAGCTTTGGAGCCAGTGGCCTAGAGGAACTGTATAAAACTGCCTAAACCTCAAAGCATTTGAAGGATGGAAAACATTATGTTAAGTATTTCCAAGACTTTTAATGGAACATGTTTTGCAAAGGAGGAGATTTGTCAGTGCCACTTGCAGAGCATTCAGGATGTATTAGTAGACAAAAAAATAATCATGTGCTTCATTCAGTTTGGAGTGTGCCTGCCTTGTGCAATGGGAGCTTTAGATTGTACATTTTTCCATCTCCAAGGCCGCTGTGGTCGGTTATCCCACCCTAGCTATTCGGCTATCATGTGTCCCATTTCCATATCGTCTCCCTATCGCATATATGAGATAGAGCCCTCCCATGTGCTGGATGATGCGATCCCCAGATAGATTCATTCATACATAATGATAAACGATGGGTTTGGACAGGACTACTTATTTGACAATCATTGAAGTGCCACTGTGATGGATGCTGAAGAGATCCCGCATCCCTCGCCACCCACCGCATAGCCATAGCTCCATCTTCTGATCCCAGCTTATTTATTTTCCCTGGTGGATCAAGGTCTTGTCTCTTTAAAAATGAAACATCAAATTGAATTAAAATGGCTCGCTCACCCAAAACAGAAGCCCGTGCGCCTTAAAAATCACACATTTGTTCTCACAATTCATTGTAGCAAAGTCAACCAACCTCCACCCCCCTGTTTCTTTGGGTGTGTGGTAATGTGAATTATTCATGCCAGTGGGGCCACAGCGTGCTTCATCATGTTAAAGTGCCCATGACATTACTGATAGAGCCACCAATGCCCCCACACTATGCTAATGCATTTAGAAAGAGGAAAGAAAAGACACAGCAGCATCTCAAGGGATCAGGAGGACAAGAATAAATCACACTACAGAAATTAGTACTTGGAAGTCTATGTTTAATCATAAATTACTTGTTAGCTTACGATCAAACATGGCTTTAGCTTTAGGGTATGAACTATTGACCGGACACTCTCCTTCAGGATTTTCTGGTGGCGAACGAAATTCATGGTTCCATCAATTAATCAGTTCCATCCATTCCCTTGATTTAGCGATGTTTTTATGCCACATACCCTCCCTGACACAGCCTACAGATTTGTATCTCCACCCATGACTAAACCCAGGAGCTCACTTGTGAGGCAAATGTGAAAAACACTGAGAGTCTGCTAGCGCCAAAGCACCAGATCAACAAAACTCACCAGTAGAAGCATTATGAGTGCTCAACTGGCCTAATTGTAGTCCAGACTTGTCACCGATTGAAATCATTTAGCATTTAATGGAATGCAACTGAAATTCTTATGCGATAGAAAAAATTCCACTGTAGATCTCCTCGATTGGTGTACACATGCGTGTTAGCAGAGGAGGTAATGCGACACAGGGGTAAACATGTGCATGTCTGCGCTTTCTAGAACCGTGCTATTGGCATCAAATTTAAAAAGAGAAAATGTGTTTTTCAACACAAAAATCTAAGTTTGAAATCTTAACATTTTACATTTTGTCTTTCAAATAAATGTGGTTTATGATTTGCAGCACATTTACATTTTACACAGTATTCAAAGTTCTTTGGAAATGAACGTGCACAAATCATTACCACCCATTACTGTTAAAACAGACTTGCTAAACCATATGGTGTTACTGTATTTTTAGATATAGAATATTCATATGCAATGCCAGTAGTCGTGAAAGTAAGTGATGTAGTGTAACAGTGTGTTCTGTTGTTTTAAAGAAAGGCTGTTATGAATCAATGAGTCATACCATTTGCACAATGTATAGGACAAGCGAAGCTAAAACCAGCTACACAAGCAGATAAGTTTCACTGATGCCTTTAAACTCCCCCGTTTTACCAACTCAGAGTAAAGCTTCTTCTTCAGGTGCCCTGAAGAGGTAACTTTGTGTATGCACCACTTCTCTACTCTAATGATTTATTGGAGCCCTAAAATTTGATCAGCCAGCTCAATTGTAAGCACAAAGAATTACATTTGTTTGTGTTATTGAATGGAGCCTCAGTTTAGCTAGAGGAAAAATGTCCTCGCTGTGAATAGTGCACTAGTGAACATAATGTAGGCCCAGAGGGAGAGGCCATCATTCAGCTCTCCTTTTTGTCTTTCAGGTGTGTGTTATTATGCCAAAGAATGGTCCGATTGATAGAGATTTCTAAGCCGGCATACTATCACATCTTGCATCTGCTCGGCAGACTCATACAAATGCAGGCCTCTCCCCAAATGTTATTTCTTCGTGTTGTAAATCAATCTTACAATGAGCAGTCTGGTGTTAATATGAAAAGTAAACAAGCAGAGAAAAGGGAGGAAGCATGAAGAAGAGGTTGAACGGGGTTTGAAAGTATTTCCACTGTCAGTTTGTGTTAAGCCAGTCTCAGATACGCTCTTTGTGAAGCTTTTCTCACCTTTTCAGAAACCGCCCGCGCGTCTGTAAAGGTGCTGGGTGAGATGAGCACAACTGATACTGTGGTTCCCACACGCTTTGCCTTCTGAAATTTCACAACCGATAGCGGTTACTGACAGGGGGGGGGCTGATAAAAATCTCTCCTGATTAGAAAAAACAGAGTGAGAGAGGCAGTGCGAAAGAGTTGAGGCAAGGTGAGTAAAAGCTAGAAGATAGCAGGCCTCATCAGGTCTCTGAGGTTGTGTCTAGGTTTCAGTTGACACATCTCTGGCTGGCCCTGAGTGCACCACGCTTTCCACAAATGATTCGGGTTGAGTCAAGACTGACAGATTACAAACCACACTGGCATTGCTTTATCTTGTGATTGCAAATTCGTGACAGAGATTGCTAGAGTAAGATTAGGACTTTTTTCCATTTCATATTTGTGCAAACGAGGTCAAAATTTTTAGAATCCTGACTAACCACGGCCTTTATACCTTTGGTGAGTTAAGCAGCCCACAAGTCCAGCTAAGTTCCAGCATGTGCGATGACTCCTGAACCCTGCCCCAAATAGGCTGGAGATCTGAACTCAAAGCTGAGTTGCTTGTGTTGTGCAAGCTGTTGTGCAGAAACTGAACTGCTGTAAAAAAAAAAAAATGGTATCGCAGTCAACCACCCGCTGTTGCTGGTGAGAAGAGGAAGAAGGAAGGAAAGTTGTGGGTGCCATCATCCTGTTTGTTCTTCGTCTTGTGTTTTTTTAGCTTAGACTCGCTATCTTTAATCAGCTCTGACTGAATGTACTCCACTTCACAGCTGTCATTCAGTCTGAGGTGACATGATAAAGCGTCTGACTTACTAACAAAATGATTTGACTTTCTCAGTAACACACTTGAGTTGTGACCAAGAGACAACCTGCAGACTTAAACAGGTGGCTCGGCTCGAATAGACATGTCCACATTTCAAAAAGTTTTTTTTATTTGCTTCAGCAAATTGACACCTGTAACAGTGGTCCTTCCTACTTCCTTCTTTCTTATCTTAGACATGCTTGTTAGCAGGGCAGCCATAGGCCCTCGCTACTGTGATGGCTCAGCCACAATCTAGTACACTGACAGGCAGCCTATATATCTTGTAACTGGCACCAAATATTGGTTTTGCTGAAATATTCTGAAAAAATGCCACATTAATGATGATAAAAATAAACAGGAGGCTTGTTGGCAGAATGTGGGTGTCTGTCCCAGGGGAGACAGATCTCAGGGATATAGAAATAGTAACAGCATCACCCAACAAGGGTTCCACCGCCTCCTCCTCTCGAGCTCTCCTATACTCCCACTGCCTTGCAGCTATTGAGGCACTTGTATGGGCGTAGTAAGACAGCAAAGTTTTCATTTACTATCTGCAGAGATCCAACTCCGAAAGCATGCCTTCAGGGTAATGTTAGGTCTTTTCATAAGTTACAAAGATGTAATTAGACAAATTAGCTCAGCAGACTCTGGGGGTTGCGTTTTTAATGGCTGTATGTTGCCTAGGTTGGTAATTAGCAGCAGCCGCTGCTCCAAAATCACACATTGCACCCGAGGCCTTGCATCCGTAACCTGACAACCAGTAACAGAACTGTAATGAAGGCTTGTGTATCCCACTGGTTTGTCTTATTTTCCAGCCAGGTTTGATGCTGGAATTCATGCTGAGCCACTGTGCAAATCTCCTATTTAGTATTTAGTATTTATTTATTTATTGTCATTGTCAAGAACAATGAAATTGCGTTTGGGGCTTCCATACAACCCAAAAAAAAGAAGAAAATAATAAATACCCCTTAAAACCCAAGTGTACATATTTAACCCAGTGTGACTCCAATGCAATAAGACAATCCTTAGCAGTAATGTTCGTAGAAATTCAGACAAAGACCTGAGAAACATGACAAAATACAACAATGCAACCCATTCAATATTATTGTACTGTGAGATATGATATCAGATATGATAGTTATCTATTTAAGAAAGAGGGGGGGGGCAGGAGGGGGAAGAGAATAAAGATATGATGCACCAATGCAGACCAGTTCATTGCTATTAAGAAGTTGGATATGGTTATTGTCCGTGAGAGGGGGGCAGAGAGTTCAGGAGCCTCACAGCCTGTGGATACAGGCTGTTGGCCAGTCTGGATGTTCTGGCCTGTATAGACCTGTACCTTCTCCCTGAGGGCAGCAGATGGAAAAGGTGGCGCGCAGGGTGATGTTGGTCCCGCAGGATACTGTGCACCCTCCTCAGACAGCGAGTGGGGAAGATATTACTGATCTCTGGCAGACTTGTTCCAATAATTCTGCCAGCTTCTTTCACCACCCGCTGGAGTGCTTGCTGATCGGCCTTGGTGCAGCTGGGGAACCACACTAGAAATCCATACGTCAGAACGCTGCTGATGGCACAGTTGTAGAAGTTCAACATCAGAGATCTGGGAATGTGTGCGCTCCGCAGTCTCCTCAGGTAGTAGAGGCGCTGTTGGGCCTTCCGTACAACTGAGGTGATATGGTTGCCCCAGGACAGGTCCTCGGTCACAGTTACCCCCAAGAATTTAAAACTGCTCACCCTCTCCACCGCCTCACTGCCAATGAAGAGAGGCAGATGGTTGTTATGACCCCTCTTCCGGAAATCTACAATGATCTCCTTGGTCTTTTTGGTGTTTAAGACCAAGTTATTGTCGTGGCACCATGACTCTAGTTGTTGCACCTCTGTCCTATAGTTTGTCTCATCATTGTTGGATATAAGTCCGAGCACTGTAGTGTCATCTGCAAACTTAACAATGAGATTGGACGCGCAGGAGGAAATACAGTCATGGGTGAAGAGAGTGTATAGCAGAGGGCTCAGAACACACCCCTGAGGGGCACCGGTGTTGACCACAAGGGTGGAAGAGGTGTTCTTACCCACTCTGACACTCTGTCTACGGTTAGTGAGGAAGTCCACAATCCAGTTGCACAGAGAGGAGTTGAGTCCCAGTTGGTGGAGTTTGGGACGGAGTTTGTATGGCCGGATGGTATTAAAAGCCGAGCTGTAGTCTACAAAGAGGAGCCGTGCATAGGTGTTCCTGTGTTCCAAGTGCTTCAGTAATGTGTGCAGCACTGTGGCGATCGCATCCTCGGTTGACCGGTTCTCCCTGTATGCAAACTGGTGCGAGTCCAGGGATGGTGGAAAAGCAGCTCTGATGTGTTTAATGACCAGTCTCTCCAGGCATTTGGCGGGAATGGGGGTGAGTGCCACAGGTCTGAAATCGTTCAGACATGTGACATTTGACTGTTTTGGGATGGGAACGATGGTTGCTGCTTTGAAACAGGATGGTACCAGTGAACAGGACAACGAGGTGTTATATATAGAGGTGAAGACGTCCGCCAGGTCCGCAGCACAGTCTTTTAGCACCCGGCCCAGCACTCCATCCGGCCCGGCCGCCTTCCTGGTGTTAATGCTCCGGAACACACGCCTCAGCTCATGAGTGCTCAGGACCGGAGCAGGGTCGGTTGAGGGGAGAGGGGACAGGACAGGGTCGGTGTTCTCCCTGTCAAAACGGGCATAAAAGAGATTTAGATCCTCAGCCAGAGTAGAACTGTCGGCTGAGGGTGATGGTGTTCTTCTTTTGTAGTCCGTGATAGCCCTGATGCCCTCCCAGACCTGCCTTGGGTTTGTGTTGTTCTCAAACCTGTATCCCATGTATCATTTTCTTCCAGGTTTAGCGTGTTGTCCTTTCAGCTCGGTGATGTATTCAAATCAAACTGATGTGTTTCCGCCTCAGAGGCACAGACTTTTATTTGACCCAATCACCTTTATAGCTCAATTCATCAGGACCACGGTCTACATGTCCAGGTCTCTTGTTGTTAGTAGCACCCGAGGAAACGATCAGCCATTTCCACGCACCCGGTTCCTCTCACACTTTTAATGACTTGCCGATGGTGATTTCGTCCAAGCGCCTGTTTTTTATTAACTCGGAATAAATTCCTCTTCTCTCTGACACTAGACATTCTCTTTAAATTGGATCGAGGAGGCTGAATACTTAATCGAAAGTGACCTAGCAAAATGTAGATTAACTCGCGAGAGAATTTATTTGTTACAGTACATGTCCGTGATAAATTCATAACACTCTCTGTTTATCACAAATTTGACTGATCACTGAGCATTTCACAGTTAAAATGATTCATTTTCTGTTCACTGGTGTACCACGCAATAGTCTGAGGCACGTCTTTATCTGACACAGCATCTTTCAGGTGCTTTTAGTCGATGTAAATTAAATGTGTCATTGTTCACTTTATTCAGCGACAGTTCCCCATATTTAGTCTGCAGCAATCAACTGTGGTTGATTCTGCTGATCATTCCATACAGAGAAAACAGACGAGATGTACTTTGAAAAGGAGTTCTCTAAATGTATTTACAAATTTTCTCAGTTCACTTCAAATGACAAACAATATGTAAAATCCTTACTTGTTTTTTTTTTTTGCAAAGTACAGGGTGGGCCATTTATATGGATACACCGTAATAACATGGGAATGGTTGGTGATATTAAAGTCCTGTTTGTGGCACATTAGTATAGCTGAGGGGGAAACTCCTCAAGATGGGTGGTGACTAGGGATGGGTACCGGTATCCGGTGCCATGATGGCACCGGTTCTGACATAAACGATAGTAACCAGACCGAAAAGCAGCGCACATTTCGGTGCTTTATTTCGGTGCTTTTTTTTCCTGACCTGTGATACAGTTTAGATTCTAGCCAATCATTTTACGTTTCCGAGGATAGTAGGCGGGTCCAGGTACGTACGTTCTTTTAGAGCAGAGCTACAGATTAAAAATGCCCAAGGCGAAGCGGTCAAAAGTCTGGCTGTACTTCACAGCAAAATATACAAACTCAGCAGCAACAAGTGCTTTAAGCTGATACTGTGATACTGTCAAAGGAGGTAACACCTCAAATCCGATGAAACACCTGACGACGCATAGCGTTTTTTTTAAAAGCCGAAAAATGCACCGTATTTGATAGCTTGCTGCGAGACCTCACACCGAGCGCATCTACTGCGGGTGTGGTGCCTGTTATCGGACCCGGAGTTAGCAACATCCCCCAAAAACCCGAAGAGGAGAGTCCTGGCCCCTAGCCCTGCCAGTGTAGCAGAAATGATGAGGATGATGATGCAGCAGCAGCCGTTCTTCTCTGCGTGAGTAGCTTAATGTTGTTCGTAATTTACGTTGAGTAGGCTAACCATGTTATTAAATCAATGTATGTAAGGTGAACTAGCAAACACCGTCATAGTTACATGCGGCTGTCTTCTTGTTTGATGGCAGACAAGAAGGCTAAAATGACCAAAGAAAAAGTGGGAAACAGCTAAACATGAGAGGTTTTTGGACAAAGTTTGTGTTTTTTCCATTGTTTAAGCACTGCTTTCAGCCAAGAGTGATACCATATATGCCCTATAGCTGCAGAAAAGGCTAACATTGTTATCTTTTTACAAAAAAACAGCTGAACATGAGAGGTTTTTGGACCAATTTTGTGTTCTCCATTCTTTAAGCACCGGTTTGAGCACCGTTTAAGCACCGACACCGTTTCAAAAGTACTGGTTTGGCACCGGTATCGGATAAAATCTAAACGATACCCATCCCTAGTCTTGATGGGTGGTGACCATGGTGGCCATTTAGAAGTCGGCCATCTTGGATACAACTTGTGTTTTTTCAATAGGAAGAGGGCCATGTGACACATCAAACTTATTGGTAATGTCACAAGAAAAACAATGGTGTGCTTGGTTTCAACGTAACTTTATTCTTTCATGAGTTATTTACAAGTTTCTCTTTATTCACAGCCATTGACATGTCGAAGAGGTTAACACGTGAGGAGTGGATCGAAATTGTGTTGATATCTTGTGGACGCAGTAACCGGGTCATTGCAGCAGATTTCAATGCAAGACCCCTATGAGACCACCCGTCTCCCATGCTACAGTTAGCAAACTGCTTGCTAAGTTTCGTGAAACTGGTTCAGTGTTGGATTTATACTAATGTGCCACAAACAGAACTTTTATATCACCAACCATTCACATTTTATTACGATGTATCCATATAAATGGCCCACCCTGTAGATCGTTTCTCTGTCAGTTGATTATTTTAACTCTCAAAAATATCTTTATTTTGCATGCAGAGTGGTCTAATTGACTAAATCTATCAATCCAACAGCTGGATATCACTAATATGAGTAAAGTAAAGCATATTTTTAGAAGCTGTGACCAATCTCTCCTCACTCTTTCTGCATATTTGATTCTGCAAAGTTTTTACAGCAGACACACTTCCTGTCACAACCCCAAATGAATTTGCGTCTCCTCCCAGGATCATACCAGGGAGCTTTTGCTTATTAGGCGAATGTGTAAACCACTGCACAGTGGTGGCACTGATGTAGCGAGGGAAAGACAATAAATTATAACAAGATGCAGAGGAGCGCAGAAAATAGATGGTAACATAATCACTGATTCCCCTCCTGTCACATTGAGAGAGCAGTAGATGTGGGGCTGATGACAATCTGAGGCAAAGTGACAGAAGTGACAAGTTGTCCAGTGATACTGAGCAATATTCTCCTACTCTAGTAGAACATCACACAAAGTAGACCTATGTGAGGTTTTTACAGTATCCTGTATGTTGTTTTGGACAAATTAATTAAATGCTTTGGGCAAGATGGATTCTTTTGAAGGCCGTCTTTCATGTTGTGCTGTATATATGAGCTGTTTTGAGAAATACTCAAAGCTGAAAACGTCCAACAGTTTGCCAGAAGTGTGCCTAAGCAGCTAAGAGAATGGGAAACTGGTGATTCCTATAATCACCTCACATTTTACATCTGATTAACCAAAAGTATTGAGACTAAATTTCTTTCTTTTCTTTTTTTTTAAAGTAGTGCCTATCAATATATGGAATTGTTGTTGTTTGCTGTAACCTGTCACAGCGCTGCCTTTCTGTCCTGTTTGTGGGGCCAAGTTGGCACAATGTTCTGCCTTCACTGACGTGGGAAGGAGACGATTGGAACAACGTGCTGTGAGTGGATAGCAGCACACATCCACGGGAGCTTTGTGGACCAAGCAGATAAGGATGGAGCCCACAGCATGACAAGGAGCGAGACTAGGGAATGGAGGACAGAAACTGCAGCCTTAAGGCCAAAAGACTCAGCAGAGAGTAATGAGGGCCAGCTCAAATTGAGGATACTGCCGAAACTGACAGAAAGAAGGAGGAAACAAGAGAAGGAGAGAAGGAATAACAACCTTGGAGAGCAAATTAGCTGCCACACTATAGTAGCTGACACGGTGGAATTTGGAAAGAAAAGGCACATATGACAAGGAACAAATTTCAAGGTAGCTTTGATTGCAGGTGCAGAAATCTAACCCTTAAGGGGACAGCCACATTTGCACAAACACCAGACTGGATTCCAAGAACTTAACAATCCATATTGTTTAGTCCAAAAAAGTTGCATAGAAATATGTGTACAGGTGCGTAGTGTTTGTTAGTTCAGTATGAGCGCCATTATTTTTTAGTTTTAATGGGTTGCATACAGTATAAAGTGACAAAGTGAGTGAGAAAATAATTAAGATTGTAGATGAGACTTAATGATAACCGTCCTCAAACCAACAATCTAGCATTCATACTCCCTTCATGTCATTATTGGTGAAGTATATGGAGGTAGATGAGTCTTTAGCTCTTTTTTCATCGCACCCGTTTTGGGCACAACAAAGTGCAGGGCTTTAAATTTCTTTTAGGAGAGGCTGTCTGTAAATGTGAGTCACCATCCCCACATTTAAATGCTATCGTGTCGACTACCACTATATGCTGGCCAGCTTTCCATTATGCCTTGGGGTGTGGCTGCTTGGAACAGCATTTGATATCCAGTGTTATCCAGACTAAAATAGTTCAGGAACAATTTCATGGATTGTGGTGAAGTTTGGCACACACGCGTTCACATCCCACTCGCAATAAAGCACAGTCACTGTGAGGATCCTTTGAGTTTTCATGCAGCTTCATCAAGTCAAACTTCTCTTTGTTCAGCACTGACCTGTAAAACCTCTGATATTCCCACCAGCCTCCGCTGCAGTTCAGGTGTAGCACTAGCTTTGCTAGTTTAGCATGTTAGTATGCTAAAATTGTATGCTAGCATGGTATGTGTACCTTCAAAGCATGTTAGCATTGTCATTTTTCCCCTAGTTTAATTAATTGGGTATTCTGGGCTATCCAGGATAGAAGTGTAGGTACTCTTCTCTTCAATGTGAACGCCTTCATCAGGACCAGCTTGGCACCCTGAACTGTTTATTCTAATCAGGAGCTTTAACACAGTGTCCTCACACAATAGTGTCATAAAAACATGTTCAGTATTGTTCTGGGTACAGCCTCTTAAGAAAATAATATTTGCTCATGCCTTTCTTAGAGTTTTGTTAACTATTAAATTGCCACTCGTGTTTATTATCAGAGTGCACTCCTAGGTATTTATAAGACTGTGTCATATCCACTCTGAGATCTTAAGTTTTATAGATGTTAGATTGTCACGTCAGTTAAGAAGACACCAGTGACACCTCTCTTTCACACACACACTCGCACCGACGCGGCACATCCGGCACAACAACACTATCATTTGAGTATTTCTGTAGATAGCCTAAGTGCCTGACCTCGTGTTATTTATAAGGTCTGTGGTATATAGCATGAACAAAACCTGCGCTGACATAGTCCCCTATGGAGCTGCAGGGTTACTGATCATGTGGCCTGATAAAATCTTACAAAGCTGTACAGTAAATCTTTAGAGAATACGAGGACTAATCCGTTACAGGTTCAATCACAATTAATCAGCTTCGTTCTTTTTTTAAAATGGCCAGTATCTCACAGAAACCATAAAAAGATTCCCAGGTGGCACAGTCTGAGTTGAGATATACTTTTAATTTTGAACGTCACGCTTTCTCAGGTGTGGATTGCGGCTCATCGGTTCTGCGTGATGGCTTGAAATTCCTCTAATGGAATTTAGCGGTCCTGTTTTCCTCATTTTTTCATTAGTTTTTTTTATGTCCCCTGTTTTCTCTTATCTTGTGTCATGCACACGCCAAGCTTCTCTGTGTTGGGTGTGCCTGTGGCACAAGACATGTTGGATCATTTGATTCCAGCTAATAAACGGCATCAGCCCAGAGAAAGGCATAAATGAGTTGTGGCCGCTTCCTGCTGCCTGCCTGGAGTGTGCAGCAGCAAGTCAGCTCTCTGGATGTAGGCTGATTGTGTCACAAGGGTCCAGATACTGTATATATGTATATGTATATATATACTGTATATACTGTATAAGGGAAACAATAAAACCTCGTATAGCTTGGTGGCAAAAAAAACAAGTATCACTATAAGTATGCAGTAAATGATGGGTTCTTATTTTCTTGTGTTTTTCAGTTTTTAATGTTTCACTTAATTACCAAACCTGCTCAAAGCTGTGTGCTTGAAATGCCAGTTTTCAGTTTCTTGTTCATTCAGTAGTAAAAATAACTCAACTTAAAGTAACGCATATCATGTCCGCAATGTGTTCTGCACGTATAATATGCAAGTACATAAGTATACAGTGCTGGGCATGTGCACACCAACACAGACATGAATCCAAACCACATGCTGTCTACATCCCCACACAGTTACTCATATACTAATATAACATCAAACCCACTCCTTCCTTCACAGAAAAACACACAAACAAACGTGTATTCTGAGTAAAAATGAAGACACTTCCTTGTTGACACATTTTACTGCTCTGCATTCTGATTAGCGAGTAAAGGGAAGTGGTAATGAACTGTGAACATGCTGTTTCCTTCCATTCGGAGTATCAGCTCGTTCCTCCGCTCTCCCCACCAAGCGCCGTATTACTATTCTAGCCTTACACTGCTCCCAATTAATTGTGGCATCTCGCTCATCCCCTTTTGTTTATATTCAGTGTCAGAATGGCTGTTTATGCTATTTTCTTAGCACACTGGTGATGATGATACGCCAGGGTATCGATGAGCTGTGACATTATGAAGCCTGCTAATGTTTTTAGATAGATAGATAGATAGATAGATAGATAGATAGATAGATAGATAGATAGATAGATAGATAGATAGATAGATAGATAGATAGATAGATAGATCTTTTCAGTTTTGCAGTATTGTTTACACACAAACGTCTCCTACCTAGAACTTTTTTTAAATTTAACACAACACCTCATTGCTCCAGCTCACAAAAACAAAAAGTGTGAAATCACATTTCCTTTCTATCTCGCCTGTACAATCTACAGCAGCACCTCTGCCTTTGCCTATATCGTGGTTTGCGATGTGTGTGTGTGTCTGAAAGAAGGTTTGTATCAATCTTTTGTCATTTTTATTGCTACATTCTTATCAGGAGATAGGACTCAGGCTCAAATGAGGCAGGTTGACAGTTATCGCATTGCAAATAAATGTGGGTGTGTCCATTTTTGTGTGTGTGTGGGTGATTGTGCTGGTTAGGTAGGGACGAGGGGGGGTCAGGTTGTTGGTGGCGAAATTATTTACAGCTTGCTGATGAGGTTATCTTCATCATCCCTTCCTCCTTTTCGGTCTCCTTCAACACACACACACACCAGGACGCCTGTAATTAGACAGTTAAGAGTCACACAGATACTCGTGTAATGGTTACGTCAGTGTCCCATATATCTCCTATGCCTGTGGAAGTGCATATAAAAAGCATACAATAAAAACTATGGACATTCACATTCATAGTAAACACTGCCTTTGCAATAAATACATAATCAAATAACGTCGCTGAAATCTCATGTACCAACAGCTTTATCATTCTTTGCTCGCGCTCAGAAATGCACACACTCCTACAACTCCATCGTCCTCTAAAATAGTCAACGGGCACGCCATCAGAGCGAGAAAACCCTGCGGAGGCCCTGGATGTGGAGGTGTCAAACATGGAAGTGTCAAACAGTGCCCACTCACCATCCCAAACCTTTCTTCATCCTTAGTATACGTGTGTGTACGCATGTGTGTTTGTGCGCGTGTAGCGCTGCGGCGTGTGTACAGTGTGTGTGTCCGTGGGCAGCTGTCACCTCTAAACAGCAAAGTTTTGAAATGACAGGGCCAAGCGATGACAGTTCAGCTACTGCCACCGGGCAGGTTAGAGACCGGAGCCTCTCTCCATCTAACACCCCCTCACTCTCACCCTCTGTCCCTCGACTCCCCTCTTGTTCTATCCCTCTCTACTTCTCTCTCCCACTCAGTTTCGTGTTGTGACTGCCTGTGACAGGACTCGTGGGTTTCTTGCTGTTTATTCCATGTGGTTTTCTCGCTGCAACAAGCTTGCGTTTCTCCCAGCAATTTCAAAAATATTGACTATGAGCTGCTAGTGGGTGTCTATAAGAAGAAATAGTGTAAGTGCAAATGTACCTACTCGTGTTTTTGGCTAGCAAATGAATTTGCATACAAATGCAGAGTAAGAATAAAGGCTATCGTGCATGGTGTGTGCAATCCCCTGGGAAGCTGTAGGTAGCTCTAGAGTGATCTACTTTGCGACTGTAACATACTTACTGCATGCCAAAAATGAGAAATGATTTCAGTTTGTCTCAGAAAAATGAAGCTAAATTAGTAATATAGTTATCACAATATATGCTCTTTATACGAGCAGTTCCCAGGCCTAACTCACAGTTTGACACTGTGTTTTGTGGTGGTTTAACTCAAAGGTCTTAACTTATTGAACTAGTTCTGGGTTTTGTCATTTAGCTTCATAGGAGCACCTGTTCTCCTGTGGATAGCGTTCACTTTAACCACCTGCAACAGCTCATCGATAGTTTGTTCCACAGCACAAAGAGATCAAATCAGAATTGACAGCATATAGAGGCCATTGTAGGTTATATTTTTATAAACAGACTCACACAGGAAGAGCTGAAAATAGATTTAATCTTGAATGAGCTCTGGAGAAATACATTTGCGTTGTGTGGGCTGAGTAAATTTCAAAGTGCATGCTGACCTCTAAGTTAATCCTCGCCAAGTTTGCTGCTCACAAGACTGATGGACACACTGGATTTGTGATTCAGCAGCATAGACCTTTCTAGTCTTGGGATCTGTCTTGTGTAGCTGTATAATAAAGCAGAAAAACTCCATGTAAAAGTTTGTTTGTGCTCTCTTTACCAATTACATACAGATGTGATATGTGTGCTGGCACTGACAGACAGCCGTGCTTTCCAAACATGTTTGTTCTGTTTGCACAACTGCATGTCTTTAAACACTGCCCCACAGAGCTCTGAAGGATCATTGTTTCTTTGCACCTACTCAGCGGAGGCTGTACAGTGGGGCAAAAAAGTATTTAGTCAGCCACCGATTGTGCAAGTTCCCCCACCTAAAATGATGACAGAGGTCAGTAATTTGCACCAGAGGTACACTTCAACTGTGAGAGACAGAATGTGAAAAAAAAATCCATGAATCCACATGGTAGGATTTGTAAAGAATTTATTCGTAAATCAGGGTGGAAAATAAGTATTTGGTCAATAACAAAAATACAACTCAATACTTTGTAACATAACCTTTGTTGGCAATAACAGAGGTCAAACGTTTACTATAGGTCTTTACCAGGTTTGCACACACAGTAGCTGGTATTTTGGCCCATTCCTCCATGCAGATCTTCTCGAGAGCAGTGATGTTTTGGGGCTGTCGCCGAGCAACACGGACTTTCAACTCCCGCCACAGATTTTCTATGGGGTTGAGGTCTGGAGACTGGCTAGGCCACTCCAGGACTTTCAAATGCTTCTTACGGAGCCACTCCTTTGTTGCCCGGGCGGTGTGTTTTGGATCATTGTCATGTTGGAAGACCCAGCCTCGTTTCATCTTCAAAGTTCTCACTGATGGAAGGAGGTTTTGGCTCAAAATCTCACGATACATGGCCCCATTCATTCTGTCCTTAACACGGATCAGTCGTCCTGTCCCCTTGGCAGAAAAACAGCCCCATAGCATGATGTTTCCACCCCCATGCTTCACAGTAGGTATGGTGTTCTTGGGATGCAACTCAGTATTCTTCTTCCTCCAAACACGACGAGTTGAGTTTATACCAAAAAGTTCTACTTTGGTTTCATCTGACCACATGACATTCTCCCAATCCTCTGCTGTATCATCCATGTGCTCTCTGGCAAACTTCAGACGGGCCTGGACATGCACTGGCTTCAGCAGCGGAACACGTCTGGCACTGCGGGATTTGATTCCCTGCCGTTGTAGTGTGTTACTGATGGTGACCTTTGTTACTTTGGTCCCAGCTCTCTGCAGGTCATTCACCAGGTCCCCCCGTGTGGTTCTGGGATCTTTGCTCACCGTTCTCATGATCATTTTGACCCCACGGGATGAGATCTTGCGTGGAGCCCCAGATGGAGGGAGATTATCAGTGGTCTTGTATGTCTTCCATTTTCTGATGATTGCTCCCACAGTTGATTTTTTCACACCAAGCTGCTTGCCTATTGTAGATTCACTCTTCCCAGTCTGGTGCAGGTCTACAATACTTTTCCTGGTGTCCTTCGAAAGCTCTTTGGTCTTGGCCATGGCGGAGTTTGGAGTCTGACTGTTTGAGGCTGTGGACAGGTGTCTTTTATACAGATGATGAGTTCAAACAGGTGCCATTCATACAGGTAACGAGTGGGGGACAGAAAAGCTTCTTACAGAAGACGTTACAGGTCTGTGAGAGCCAGAGATTTTCCTTGTTTGAGGTGACCAAATACTTATTTTCCACCCTGATTTACCAATAAATTCTTTACAAATCCTACCATGTGAATTCATGGATTTTTTTTTCACATTCTGTCTCTCATAGTTGAAGTGTACCTCTGGTGCAAATTACTGACCTCTGTCATCATTTTAAGTGGGGGAACTTGCACAATCGGTGGCTGACTAAATACTTTTTTGCCCCACTGTAGCTCAAATATGATTCAGTCACAGAATTTGAAGGTAATGTGAATGTACCGAACATGCTTTGGCCACGTGTCATTATGAGAGGATGTTTATTTGTTGCAGGATTGCTGTTGGTTCTGGTGTCTTTCGTATCTTTGAGAATGATGAAAGGTCTAGTGACGGTAATTATTTCCAGATTCTATTATGTTCATATTGTGAGCTGTCACCCTTGACACAGATCACAATAAGCCATCAGTCTGATTGTGACCAAAAACCCCAGACCACTCGAGTTTCAGTTAAGACACTATTGCAGCTCTACAGCAACTTCGTCTTTGAAAAATACCTGCCCTCCCTCTGACTTCCTTTGCTTACTCAAACACCGCCAATCACACATAAGCATATATACTCAGACAAACATAGGAGCACCACTTCACAGCACGCAGACAGATGGGAAGCATTATTCAATTTCTTGAAAGGAAATCATTCCATATCACAAAAAGCAAATTAACAGTCATCCAAATATTTGGAGAATGAGATGAATTAAGGCCGCTTCCCCTGTGCTGGGATCCAGCAGGGAAACTCTAATTTTGGACTTAAGCAAAACAGGGAAAGGAAAATAAATATGTGCCAGTGGGGAGACAGCCGTGTCGTTGACCTCAGTAACACAACAGGCGAGACGGCGGGGACTATTCTGAAAGTATGGAAGTATGGGCTCTGTTTTTTCCAGAGTAGGACTCTCCACACAGGATGCAAGGTGTCAAACAAGGACCTTGAGTCTTAAAGAGGAAGAAGTGTTTCCTTTATGGCACTTTGCACCTTAACTGCCAACGTAGTATTTGCCAGATGTTCTGCAAAGTAACATCTGCACAGTGTTGGGAAGTTTATTCCACTACAGGTTACAGAATACATGCCCCAAAATGTATTGTAAAATGTAAAATCTATTGCTATTATATATAATATACTGTTGCTTAATATAAAAGGAGTAACAGTAGGGTGGACATTAGGCAAGGCTGCACTTTTTGCAGTGATCTCGTATAGAAAACTATTTCTGTTTTCTTTTTGACTGCTTTCAGAAGCGCACATGATTATTTGCAGCTAGCAGGTTGTTAATGCTGTCCATCAAGTCTAACAGTCTGCGGTCTATGAACTAACCTCAGCTAACGCCAGCTAACAACCTTCAGTAATAGTAATAAATCACACAGCAATACTGCGTCAAAGATACTGAGGTGGCACATAACCCAGGTAGCTACCACAACTAAAACAAGGTAGTTGCAGCAGGCTAACATTTATTTTTAAAGAACTTACTTCCAGGTGTTTGTTTAGGTTGGAGTGTTTTGATGCTGAGCAGCTTGGTTGCTGGCAAACAGAGTTTGCCTTGCACGGTCAGATTTCATCCCTTTTTTCTTTAAATGGGAAGTGGTGTTGGAAAAATAAAAAATGCATTCCTGCTCGTGCACTGCTGGATCTGTTGTGCTGGCTCCGGGTCCATTGTGTAACTGACCCCACCAACATTAACAGGACGCTTACACTAGAGCCTCTTATTACGTGTTTTATTTGGGTTTCTGGCAATGCGTGGAATTACCAAAATTAGAGAGTGGATAGCCTAACATATGAAACAGGAACAGACCGCCATGTAATCCATTTATTTCAACAAAGTAACTGTATTCTAATTATCACCTATTTAAGCGGTAACTGTAACGGAATACAGTTACTCATATTTTGTATTTTAAATACGTAACGCCGGTACATGTATTCCGTTACTCTCCAACAATGCAGTATATGAAGTTTCTTCTTCTTCTGGTGGACGGTCTATTATGCTTATCTTCTGTAACTGTAACATCAAGAACTAAGTGATTTCGATGTTATTTCATTGATTGAGTGAAATTAGGTGGCGGGCATGCTCAAGATCTTCTTATTCCCACATTATTATCATACCATTACTAAGGTATTTAGATCAGAAGATTAGAACAAAGAAGTAGAAAGCAGAACCAAATTCACCCTTGAAGGTATCACTAAATTGTGATGCTCTGTTTTGTGTGCTGTGGAAACTCACTCAAGATTGCATAACTCTTAAATTATAGCCACAGCATCAAGAAGCGTCGGGACCAGTTATTTCCCTCTTTCTGCTTTTGCGGCAGAATAACTTTTATTTTGGACCTCCTTTTTGTCAGTCTTCCGCCTTTGACTTAACCCATCTTTGGTTATCCCCAACAAGAATGGCTTCCCGGTCTCCAGGGAGCACAGGAACAAAAAATGTCCTTGAGCTATTTGTCTTGATGCTTGTGTTTCCCAACACATTTACACTAAGCGCTGTCAGCTGAGGCTTTCATTCCTTCCTGCCTTCCTCTACCCGGCAGTACTTAAAAACAGCTGGATGTTTGTGGCCCAGGGTACCAGGGTAATAAAGCGCTTTCTGTAAAATGATAGCTCTGTCAGGTTCCTCAGATGTTACCTAACAAACCAGCCTACAAAGGTGTTAGTGTTCCACATTTAACATCAAGGGCTAATTACTACCTATAAATTACTAGCCTGACCTGGAACAGCCCCAGCTGAGCACTAGGCTTTCTATAGCTGTATCAGAATCTCAATCTCATTTTAACAAATTTGATCAGTTTCATGATTTTGTTTAATGATTAGCAATAAGTTCATAATCAGGTTTGCATGAAGCAATGCATGATCTCAACATTTGTCATGTTATTATTCTGGAAAGTCATTTAAAACTGAAATAAGCTGAGTAAGATAACATTCTCCACAGCTTAAAGTGTCCTCACCCTGACTTTTACAATTATGGGAAGGTTAGCTTATCACTGTGTTAGATTTATGCTGCCTTTCAAGCATCCTTCATTTCCACTTACTTACTAGATCAAGCAATCCCCGGCGAGTCTATAAAATCCCACAGCTTACTTTTCTTTAATTAAATGCCACTCGTAATGCTCCCCGGTGCACCCCGTATATCTACAGCCATAGCTGATGCTTTTAAAAGCAAAGAGCCACCTTTAATGCGCTGCGCCGTCTGCGGCTCAGCTGCACCAAGGGGACAGAGCAACAGACATCCATCTTAACAAGGTCACACCGTTTGATTTTTAATATAACGGTCAGTGCTCGGGCCCTGCGTCCTCCTTTAAAATATTAGCGCTCATTAATGATTTGGAAGCTGCCCGCCCCTCCTCTTCTCATAAAAACCCATCAGCAACCATTCTCCACACGAGGGTGAGCACAGTCAGATCTGTGCTTAGACCTGCTCCCACTCACTGCCAGGGGCTGGCCAAAAGCCTTCTTTATAGGCCAGCTTTATAGCGTTCATTATGCACACTTAACAGGCACTGTAATTCTCTCAGATGGGTAGGGGAAGTGAGGCGATTAGCTCTTGGGTCTAAACGTGGGTTGCCTGAGACTTTGACCTTTTGTTTTGGACATGAAAGATGGTGTTTCTGGTTCGCGCAGAGGGAATTCCAGTTTGCTGTGCAGTCTGTACTCTCTATTACATATATTTATTTTTTTGTCTATTTTTTCCATGCTTCTGAAAAAAAATTACATCTAATCAGGAGGAAGTAGGCTGAGATAAGGTCTCCTCTTATAGCAGAACTTTGATTATTTTCCTCAGGGCTTGTATAAGTGTTACTGCATTCTTGTTTTCTGTTAACAATTTATTCCACTGGGCTTCCAGCACAAATGCTGAGTTAAAGTGACTGGAAGTTGTTTTCACTTTGCTGTGTGTGAGATGAAAAAAATGAGTCTTAAAGGGTCAGGGTCAAAAACATCTCACACTCCTACGCAAACAGCTTATTAGAGCCAAGCTTTTGTAGAGGGGTTTAACTTTTCTGTACTTCTTGTTTTTTACTTCCCACTCATTTAATGTTGAGCTGTGAAAAGAGGGGACGAATGTTAAGCAGCACTCTATTGTAATCTACCACTGCCTTTGTTGTCCTAATTCAGAGCTTTAAATCTAAATGTCTTCAGAGAAACTCGTGAATCATGACCTGATCATCTGATGGATGGCATAGTTTCTCTCATGTGATCCTTGCTTACACTAGCCTGGGTATTCCACATCAAACACACCTTCCAGAAGCACTGAACCCATAACATCCTCTCACCGTGGCTTATCTTCCTGCACAGATGGACTTCCAGGAGTCTCATAACTTCCTTACGTTACTGTCCTGTGTGTGTCCTTGGAACTGGCAGTGTGTTTACACAGCTCATATTGTTGTCTGCCTCCTGCTGGCCTCTCCTGCCTATGAGACCTGCAGGTCACAGTCCCACCACACCATTAGAACACTGAGATGCATTATTTCGATGCACAAAATATTGGCTGCTGTCATTGGAAATGTAGGTGATAAATCTTCAGACAGTGACCTCATAAAGCATACTTGACCTACAAGATGAGGAGCCTGAATGGTCCACGCACCATTAAGTTCACACAAGCCATCGAGATTAGGTTTCAGCGCACCAGCTGCATGTGGTCAGAACCACAGTGGCACTTTGAAAAGTCACCAAATCGATGCCCTGCATCAACGGCCAGTACATGTAATGGCTGTAACTGCTGTTACGGGCATTTTTACCCTGGAAATAAGAACTTAACCACCCTAAGTTACTGCTGATAAATACAAAACAGCGGTATAAGTCAGTGTTAAAAGTGGGCGAGTGTGTCAACTGATAAATGTGTTAATTTTTGAAAAAGGTGTTTGTTTTTTTATTTGATTTTAGTAACACATTTCTAAAAAAAAGAGAGAGAGAGAGCGAGATCAGCAGTATTCAACAATGTAAAGATGGCAGAGCTTTCAAACGACACAAAATTCCACAGTGGTACTCTGTGCACGTGCTCAGAGCCACACCCTCTGTCACGGGCAATGGAGTGGACTCAGGCACAGACTGGGATTCACAGTTCAATACAGATTCTTATTTACACAGACACCAGGTGCGATGCATATACAAGTGGGGGAAATCCGGGGTTTCAAGGGTCCAAAGGGGAGGTTCGAGAAAGGGAATGGCTCTCTCACACTCGCACTCCCTCACAGTTCCACACACCAACCCACTCACGTCCCAAGATTAGGTCACAGGTCCGGGGAAACTGTACACAGGAGAGGGTAGTTACAACGAGGAAACAAACTCACGAAGAAAAACGTTTATGAAAGCTAGAGTCTAACATGTCTCGCACAATCATCCAGCAATGAGAGGATCTGAGTCCCGGCCTTAAATGGCATAGAAACACAACAGCAGCATAATTGGAGACAGGTGTGTGGGCCAAAAGCAGAAGCCCGCAGTGAGCTCCGCCCAGGCAGAATGACGACAGGAAGAAAGCAGCAAAACAATAAACACATGTAGCCTCGCGGGGCCGGCTGGGCACACACAGGGACCACGACACCCTCATAGTGGCAAGATCCAGAAATCAAAATTGTACCTGTATCATCCAAACAATACAGTTTTAACAATACAACAATACAGAATGAAATGTAAAGTCATCATCATATTTCAGCAAAGTAGTTTTAGGAAGTTTGTTTCAGCAAGTCAGTGCCAACGCATGAACTGAAACTGTAGTAATTTCCAAGTAAGAGCAAAGCATTCTGTAGAGACAGTTATCAGACTGCCTCGGTCTTACTTGCGTTAATCATTAAGAAAGATTCAAAGTGCGCATCTTTTGAGTGGTTTGGGTGGAATAGGAAGGGTTAAAGTAGGCCTGGATCTGCTCTGGTGCTTCTTTTTAAGAGCCCCACTTAAGGTCTCTTTTTGTGGTTCCAGATGTTTTGTGTAGCTATTTATTTAGCTTGTAAACAGGCCGACAAAAAGCAGCGGGCATGATGATGGAGAGGGAAAACCGCAGTGACATTGTTGCAGGGCCTTAGATAGCTGTGTGCTTAAAGTTATTTAGAGCCGGGTTTGGGGCAGATGACTTAATCACCCCTGAGAGGGAAGTTACAAAATTGAAATGCAAATCTTAACATTTTGGAATTCATTGGGGTTGACATGGCCCCTTGGAACAACAACAACAACCAAAAGGAACGTGCTTTATGAAAGGGGGTGGGGAGAGTTCTCATTTCTTGCAAATGCTTTCTCTAAAAGGGAATAGAGATAAAAGAGCCTGACCTTCTGGCTTTGTTCATTTTACTGCAATCCTGCCCTTCTCTAACGTTTCCTGGGAAGAAAGCTATAATCGACAGGCTTGGTAGCTTCAAAGTTCCCATATGGAGCAGGTGGATCATCCCTAATGCTGCGACATATTAGAACATCTGCCGTGTAGTCAAGTAACGTGCTAACCCCTCTAGGTACAAGAAACGGGCGTTGAAGTTATGATGACAACATGATTTGTCATAATTATTTAACATTAATGTTTGCAGAAAACTTTATCTTCGAGTATCACTCTAAGTTGCCGTGGAAACTAGCAGGAACTTTAGCCTTTGAGGAATTCAAAAGTGAAAGCAATGAGGTGAGAAATCAGATTTTTATTTCGAATGAAAACTGTTAGAAAAAAGCTTTATTCTTTCTCTTTCTTTAACAGTTTTTTATCAGCCAGTTATTCAGACATTTTCAACTAGAAGGTGCATAAGCATCTAACACACACATACACTCATGTACATCTTTCCCTGATGTATGGCAAGTTCTGATCTGTATCTCCCACACAGGCTTCCCCAGAGAATTGATTAAAATCAGAGAGAGAGAGAGAGAGACAGGCCTTGAACATCGCTGCTTATGTGTGAACAAACAAAAAGCTGCCAGTAATTGGATTCACATTGAGGGAAGTATTTAAAACAGTCTGATAACTGATGCAAGCTGCCAGCTATTGCATGGCATTTTATGATCCAGTTGCCTTTACTGGTCTAGTTGTGCTCCAGCGGAACATAGTTATGTTGAGCAGCTCCCTTTCCACCTCGGAGAATACAACATTCAGGAAAGGTTTCAATCTGAAAAAGCTCAAAGATCTTTTCCCTCTGTTTCCTCAACCTTTCCTGCTTTTGGCGCGTTTAAATGTGCCATTCATTCACTCTGTTTAGGCTCTGTGTCCACAAACTATTAAAGTGCTGAAAGCACCCATGACCTCATTTTCAGAGTGTTTTTCTGAAGTGCTTATTGTTGCTAGGTTACAAAAGACTATCATCCCCAAATTTTTCTCAATTACCTGTAGTGATGATATCGTAAGTCCCGCCTCTTACTGGTTTTGAATTGTCATTAACAGACAAGTGCCGCAATCTTCCAAAAGTTGAGTTATTTTCAAGTGAAGAACAAAAATCTGTGGACATTTTTGCTCCAAGGACGTTGAGCGCTGTCAACGCTGAGATTCATAAGATTTATATGGAAAATAGCTGCTGGGAGCACCAAAAGCACTGCCTGTGAACACAGCCTCCTGGAAAGCTACAAGATGTTTTTTTGCAGTACAGATGAAAGCGTACTTCCTCTCTTTGATATTTGACATGTTTAAATGCAACTTAAAGAAAAATGGACGCTGCAGGAGGCTGACATATGGGAGTGTAATCCAAGCGGGCCAAATACCACAAGTTACAGATAATTAAACCGGTGCAGGGCTGATTAGAGGCAATAAGACAAGAAATTGGAGAATCATGGCCAGACAGAGCGTATCTGATTGTTTACATACCTTGAACTAAGAGAGAGAGAAAGAAGAAGTAAGGGAGAGAAGTGACTGCCATTTTATGTCGAGCTTTGAGGTGAGCAAGATAGAGATCAACTCCAGATGGCTGCAGTCAGAGGGCCCCGGGCTCCAGGGACACCATTGCCTCACAATCCATCGCTCACCCAGACACAGACACTCCATTACGCTGGTTCTGAACCGGAATTAAATCCCATCTCAAACATGATTGTCTTTCAACCTCTGCTCCATTGTGTTGACATTGGCCTCTGCCGGCTGAGGAAGCAGATACCTGGAGACTTGGGGCTGAATCATGGCTCAGCCTGCGTGGTCATAGAGGAAAAAGTTACTCAAAAGTGGGCTAAGAGGTAGATGACTGTGCAGTCTTTGAGTGTATTTGAACAATAGCTGCAGCATGGTGGACGCTCACAATCAGCTCTGACATGTTGAGTAATGTTCTGTTTATATGAGTTATATGAGTCTTAACTGAACTTGGCTACACATTATACCAGTTTAATTTTATTGAGGTTGTGTGAGTTCTAGCAATACTTCCACTTTATGTTGGTTGATCAATGAAAAGAGAATTCAGCCTGGTATCACTCGGCTGTTTGATAGCTAGCATCTGTAACTCGTGACTGGGATAATAGTTTCGGTTGTGAAACAGCAAGACATCCAAATACTGTTACACAATCATACCGATCACATTTATATAGTCTATTAGACTGATTAAAACCATTAATTCTTTCTTTCTTTCTTTTGGTAGACACAACTTCATCAACTGCTCTTTAGCGTGGCACTGAGAAGTACTAATACTTGTTATATGTTACCCTCGTTTCATTGGGATTTTTAAGATACTCCCAGTGTATGAATGCATTTGTCCACATGTGTTGTAACACAGTTGCTGACTAACATGGTATAGAGCCATGTCTTAAATGGCTATCTGGTGGGAAAATAAGCATTTTCTTCACCTGTAGATCAAAGTGAAACTTTTTAGTGACTTGTAATGCTGATTATTCATGAAAATGTCAAGTTAAACAAAGCAAACAAACATATTCATTAACAGACCTGAAATGACTCAGTGCTGCATCTGGTGGATAAAATAAGCTACAGTATTGTTGCAATGCAACGTTTCCCAGAAGCCCACCGGCTGAACTGGATGATGCTTGTAATTTTCCAAATTGGACAATCGAAGAGGTTTTAATCATGTAATTACTTCGATTCTTCTGAGACTTAATTTGAGAGTTGAGACATTTGGTCAGAAAATCAAGATAACATGTGGCAAATAACTACATTCACACATGAGGAATGTAGTGAATGTACCAGCGATTCTGCCGTGTGTGGATTTTTGGGAGTTTCTCTCTCGAGTTGCAAAAAAAGGAGGAGAATGTTTAAATCAAGCGCACGATCTGGGTTAGTAGCACTAAAAAGAAGAACGTCATATTTTTCACTGAAATGAACTGACTGCGCCTGTGATTGCGCTCACACTACTGTGCTATTGTCGCGTTCAGTCAATCTTTCTGTATGCATGTTGCTTCTAGAATAGCGAACCAGTATTTGTCTTTAAAACCATTAAACCATTACTTTATATTCGATTATTTATTTTTCATTCGGAACGAGAGAAAAAAAATCATCCAACAATTCCAGATGTGCGCCTGATTTCGATGATGCGTGGATTACAGTGTAACGATAATAAGGCTGCAGCACATTGCTTCGATGGGTTTGCCTGAACTCACCACATCCTATACTAGACAGACACACAGACTGATAAATATTTATGCTTCTGATTATTCTGTGTGCATTATTAATTGTACGAAAACATCCCTCCAAGAGGATCTCATTAGGGTAGGAAATAAGTCAAAGCTAATAAAGCTCATAGTTGAAAAAGCACTTTTGAACATCATTCCCTATTTCCTCTCTTTATTCCGCCTGTGCTGAAGTTCATAAAATGCACTGTAAACGCATTCATTAGAATTAGTATTTCCTCAAACTGAGTTGACTGGAGAAATTGTGTGTGATTAAATATTAGCTTGAATATAATTAGCATTTATTAGCAAACTCTGCTATGGCAGATAATGAAAATCTTAATGAAATGCTTTGTTGAATTATGTGTCGGGGGTGGGGGTGTCGGAGGTTGATTTTTTTTATATATTTTTGGTTCCCCGCACACTTAGAGTCAGCATGCCTGAGCTCACAGTACAACATACATTTTTTATATTAAGTGATAATGTCGACAGCTGCTGTAATTGTAACATCCGACTAGTGGGCCCCTTCGCTGAGGCAGTGTTTTGAATCTGTCTGCTCTGTACAGCAGCCTACAGTTAGTTTAATAGGCTCCTCAGTCTGGTAGAGCTATTACCAAATCCAACACAGACCATTAGGCTGCACGGGCTTAATTGCACATTAATTGGATAATTAGTCCTGCACTTTGTTTTTCTCCCATTTTCTCAAATCTTCTCCCTCATTTTGGCAAGCACTCGGTCATTTTGTAAATTTGCCTTTTGTCATTACGGTTTTCGGCGCAACGAGAAAATGCAGTTGTCGATGCCATCGTCACGTGACTGGCAATTTGCCGTGGGGAGCACTCGCTCCACAGGGGGGTGTGGAAGCCGAGGTTTAGAGGGTCGAGGGAGCGCTAGGCTGTCTTCCTCCATGTTGACCCACAATGCACGCTGTGTTTGCATCTCCGCCTGCACAGAAACCAGGAAGAGGCATGCATTGTTAAATAGGCAACAACTCTCTAGGTACACGAGGTGCATTATTTATGAACGTTTAAAAGAGATTTTATTCATCCCTTCCTCACATTTCTATTCCATTATTGTTTGTGCTCCAGGCATGTGTCTCAGCACTCTCAGATTGCTGCCATTAAATCCAGGGATCCATCGATGGAGTTATCAAAGTAAATGTTTGGCACATTTGATAGCGTTTGAAATATCCTCCTGTTATAAAGCTCTCCGGGGAGAAAGAGGGACAGGTCTTTCATGCAAATAGCCGGTTTTCTGATATCACATGCTGTCTAAATATCCACACTTATCTCAGCACTGTCAACAAATACACAGAGCACTTGCTTGATGTTCGGCTGGATGGGAAACGAAGAGAAGGCGCTCATCAGGCCAGACAGCACGTAATGAAATCATTATCTTAAATTTGCAAGCAATCGATCTAGCGAGTTCAAGGTGATTTTACTGACCAAATGGTAAACATGTGGATGGCAGATACTTAGAAAGCCAAAAATGTGGATGACGACATGTAAATTGATCTATTAATTTTGTAATTCAAAGCATATGAATGCAATTTTGCATTCGAGTAGATGGCGGGTGTGTTTTACTGTAAAATGACTTTGGGGAACAGGGAGGAAATGAGTAAGAAAAACAAAGGTAGTGATGAACTGTGAGCTGCTCTGCCTTAATGAGTACAGCGCTGGCGTCCTCTGCCAGACCCTGATAGGTCTCCTGATTAGACAAGTAAAGCTCTGTCCTTTATTATTCCCACAAGATGCAGCACTTGCTTTTGCCTCTGCACTAATAATAGCCATAAAGTGTGATCATTCCAAAGTGTTAAAACGCTCCCCATAAACATCGGTCTGTTTTCGTTTTGTTTATTATTCATCTCGTCCAATTACCATTCTAAAGGGGGAGTGTTTCTTGCCAGACGCTGAGGGAATAGCAGATTAAAAGGCAATGAGGAAACATCTGTGTCTTTGCTTTGCCACAAATCTGCATCTCATTCCTACCGCTGGCATTCAGATAGACAGCGCCTACAATGCAAGGAAAAAAGTAAAAACGCCAAGGTGCATAGGGCTAGCGAATAGAGAGAAGGGTTACCATAGAAACACATACCTCACATGGGTTTATGGGCTGCATCCTATCACATGCTATCAGGAATTACCATAAATCTTCTGGCAGCGAGGGCGGTGGTTAAGGTGCATCTCAGCAGTGAATGACAATGTGTTGATCCCCACATATCTGGAGAGATGCATTCAGCCTCTTTAAATCAAGAGGAAAATGGCATCAGATTTAGCTTGTGACAATAGAAAGATGGAGAGTGCCTCTAATGCATTTCCTTTCATGAGCCCGTGTGCAAACACATATTGAAAATCGCAAAGAAGATGCCGGCTGCTTTTCCTTTATATTCACGCCATTGTGGATGTGAGTGATTGCGAAATCAGAAACTTATTGGAAAGCATAATACGGCACAGAGACTTGTATTTATCCCCCATAATCTTTGACTTGGTGTCATCGTGCTTATTCCGTACAGTCACGGTGCGGCTGCCTGCACAGAGCCAAGGCTCGCACTGAGAATTGTGTCAGAGCTCAGTGGTACATCAGTGCAATTTCCACAAATGGCACCTTTCCCCAAGCTCCCATCCTCTCGACCTCTGGCGCTGAGTGACGACGCTGAGAGCATTATCAGATGTGTTTGAGCAGCTCCCGTCAGCACGACCCCGGTGGGCGGTACAGTTATCGAGTGACCTTTTCTGCATGGCTCCCTGATATTAATGCAAGCTCCCCGCCTTATTACCATGGGAACATTTCACAGAGTATTAGACTTAATAAATGACTTTTTTCCTCGGCTTCCGTCTCTCCTCCTCCTTCACCATTTTTCTCTCCATCCTCTGCTCCTGCTCCCCTCATCCTTCCTGCTCCTGAGCCGATAACCCGACCTCCCCAGGGGCCCGGCCTCCATAATCGCGTCAGTTCATGGCCCTCTTATTCCGCAGAATTGCTTAATTGGTATGTGTTCTACATAACTGTTGGAGTATTAGACTCACAAATGAAGGTTAGAACCTCAGTGCTTGTAATCGACTGAAAGAAATTGATTTGTGCTCAGCTGCCCTTCTGGGACGAGACTTTATGGTTCTCTGAAGAAATGAAGCTTTTATAATTGTGTGTTCTTTCCCCCCTCTTCTCTCCTCTGGTCTCTCTCTTTTTCTCATTTCCTCCCTGCTAACTGCTTTGTTGACATTCATCAAAAGGCACGATGCCAGCAGCTAAAAGGTGATATATCTGTCGTCCGTGTTACTGTGCATTGTGCGTACGTGACATAAAAGTGCTAAATGTGTGCTGTTTCTGATCGTGGTTTAAATACTGTGTCAGTGAATACGTGATCGTGCAGGCGTGAAGCGTCGTCATGCAGCATAAAAACTCATCACAGATCTCGCTGGGTTGTGTGATACTAAGATTTCAGATAAATAGCTCAGTTTAAGTGATTATGACTTTATTATGATCATGACTTTGTGGCTGAGTGGCCAGCAGGGTGGCGTGCATGAAATGCAATATAATGCTTATCAAATAAGGACATCATTTAGATTTTAGTCCAAAAGTGAACAAACACACAGTAAAAACGAAGGCCTGATTCTGCATTAAAAAGGGAACAGCCAAAGTAACTGTGGAAACTGTGTGGCAAAAGAAAAAGAGACAAATTGTCGGAGGGGCCACAGGAGTCAACCATCCCAGGTTACTGAGAGCAGCACCTAGCAGCTGATTATTAGTTGCCAGTGTCTGTGTTCTGTGTAATGCATGACAGCTCCCTCTGACTTAGGTGACCGGAGATTATTTCTGCCTGCTTTCCAGGTCGGCACACTCAGATGTGCTCGGTGCAGAGGTTTGCTCAATGCAAAATCACATTTCACGCTTGTGCTAATGTCACCCGGCAAGTGAAGAGGAGTGAGAACTGGCAGGTGGTGTTTACAAATGAGAACAGCCCGAACCACGAGCCACCCTGACACCAAATGCTGATTTGATTATGGAGTGGCATGTAAGAGTATATGAATGTATGTAGCAGACCAGGTGGCACATTAAAAGTAGATTAAGTGAAACAGATGAGCGTCACATGTTTTTTTTGTTTGTTTGTTTGTTTTGTTTTGGGGGGGGGGGGGGGGGGGTGTTTGTCCAAATGGATGTCTCATCCTGGAGCTTGATGAAGGATTTTAAAAACAAGGTGGTGGTTTGAGGGAAAGACTTAGTGTGTTTACTTGCGTTGGAATTATATTTAAAAGAGGAGAGCATGTTTGTTGCTTATTCTTCTTTGGGCTCATTCTTCCTTGTGAAGATGTTCTCTCTTTAGTGTCTTAGGTGATTCCTTCCCTTTAGGTGCTATCTGTTTGTACTGAGATAATTTCTGAGCTGAAAATGAGCACATTCACCAGCGCAGTACTTTGATGTATCTGCCCCTCAGTGACGTAAATTGCTCTTGAGTGCTTATAGCGTTTCATTATTACAGTAGGTTCGTATTAAGAACTGCAGTTCTTTGAAATTATAAATCTTGCAGAACTTTTCAGTTTGCTTCTAAAAAAATGATTTTTTTTAATATATTAGCTACCTCAAGAAAGTCACTTGTGATTTACCATCTAACAAACTAAGAGGCAGAGGTTGTCACTGTCGGATCTTTTCTACAGTTACTAATCTGCAGACAACAGGAGCAGTTCCAGGCTGTACATCTACACCAAGGTTTAAAGTTTCCCCTACGTCAAGGATGAATAGAGTCCCCGGATCCAACAGGACAGCTGCAGCTGGACATTTTTAAGCCCCTCCTCTGGTAAAATATTTAATGTGCATCCATCCATAACTTTGTAAGTAATCCTGCTTACATGCAGACAAACAGACAAAGCAACGAAATCATAGACAAATCACAGAACCTCGACAAAACTCTGATATTTCGCTGGTTTCTTCATCTCAAAGCTCATCGAAATCTACCGTGAGGCTGCCAGAGAGGAAGGAAGAGCGTAGCTCTTTCATGTATCTGCACCAAAACAAGGTTTATGGGCTTGACACCGTTTCCACAGGATGTAACCCAACAAGCACATCATTTTATCACTGGAAAGCACTGCAATCAAGAAAACCAAATTTTTCCTACTAATACCACAGTTAGTCAGATCTAACCGACAGGATCTGCAAAGCTGAGCAGCTCCCCTGCACACCCCCACGACCACCCCCTAAGTTTGCTTGCCTGAGGGTGGTGCCCACAGGCGTGCTGTTGCTTTAGTGGCCTATGGGTAACTTTGATTGGACTGGAGCTGCATTTCTGTAGCTGTTGGCATGAAAGCTCTGCAGTTGGCTGGGGTTGTTTTTTATTTATTTTTATACAGAGGCTTAAACTTGTAGAAACAACACCATGTGAACTAATATTAATTTTTATTTGAGCTCTCAATAGCAAAGAGGATGAGGCAAGTCGGAACAAATCAGAAACGTACTTTTTGCTGTGGTTTATTTTATAGTCTGGAAAATAAAGACTTCTATCCTGAATCTTGTGCAACACATCCATAACATAATGTGTCGTTGCTCTCCTCAGCGTAATCTTTTGACGCCACAGTAGCTGATTGTGAACCTGGATGACCCATAATTCTAACTATATGTGTGCAGTTCTTATTCTACAAATCTTGGCAATTGTTAGCAAATGCAAATTGAGCTTTGATGTCCTGTAGCAGCAGGCCCAATCCAATCCCCTAATCAACCGTGTGTGATTTAACAGTGCATCCTAAGCATTAGTATTCCAGAGCAGGATCCCTCTTGGATCCAGGCTAGGATTATCCAAGCTCTTAACATCTCAGCTAAGCTGGTTAACACCTGTTTTTATTGACATCTGAACACCATCTTCTTTGGTTTTAAAAGATCTCCCCTTGCTCTCACCAGCAGGTTAGTCTCTCTTCTTCTTCCAGGCTACAACCCAATTAAATGACCATTTTTCCCAGCACAAGTGTTGGTAGCAGGCCAGCAGCAGTACTGAAGAGATTAGAAGTTAAATCACAACATTAACATTCTCACAAGCATCATAATTGCATTCCTTATTAGAAATACAGCTGCATTAAAGTGGAGTCACTCTGGTGTATGATATAAATAACATGACCACAGCTAAGTCTTGTGAAGTCAGAGGAGGACTTTTTTTTTCCAAGTCCTAGTCTAGACATGAGCTACAATTTCAAGAATTCCCCATTTTACTGTACATTTTTGTTCAAATTCTTTAGAGTAATTTGACAGGGAAGAGGGGAAAACAGGCTCTCTTTACAAGTTTATTACTCTTAATATTTCCTCTGGGGCCCATGTTTGCCCCAGTGTAACTGATGTAATATTCCATTCAGGCACTGATAAAGCCTGGGGGATTCTACTTAGCAGCGGCTGTAAAGTCCCAAAGAAATCCTCACACTCCCGTGTGTGCCTCTGTCTGTTTTGCCAAGGTCAGCAGGGGAAACTTTGAAGAATGTCCCAGGATTTGTCTAAATCATAAAGTATGGATCCTCTTAAGCATCGCAGGCATTAGAGCTGAGCCCTATCAATGATTCCATTAACCTAAATTCCAAACCAGGCTTCACAACATGACCACATTAACCTCACGGATTTTACCAAGCTCTTGATCCCCGGCTATTTAAAAAGACTGGAATGAATGGTCACTCACAATTGTCTGACTAGCAGCTACGTTTCCTGCGCCAGAGAAGGAATTATCTCTAATATGACCCCATGTTTATCTTTGGCCACGTGTCCACACGTTTTGTGGTTGTTTTTCTCCAACCTTACGACTATAACAGAAACTGATTAGACAATAGCAGCGGTGCTGTGCGAGGAGAGTTGACAAGGACAGAATCCCAAGCAGCTGATTTTTACCTTTCCTAGATGAGCAATAATCATTTCAGGCTAACGGTGCAGGGGCAAGCAGAGAAGAGGAAGAAACAAATGTCTGCCTTCATTAGGACAAAGGGAGGGTGAGCAGAAGAGCGCCTGACAAGCCAGTAACGCCTCATTGTCCCTGATCTCAAGTTTCATAAATTTCCACGGCTCTCGTTAAAGGACATGTCGCTGCTGTCACCAGGCGCTAACTCGTTATCTCCTCAATGCCGTAAAATGCTGTAATTAACATTCAACAACTGTAACCGATCCAGCATTTCTCCTCTCTAGCCGCTAATTGCCACGCTATTGTGCTTGCACATAAGTGCCCCTTTTGTATGTGTGCTTGTGGGTACACATTGCTACGGTTCATTTTTGATTGTAAATAGAGGTGAGAAAGCAGCTCGCCTGAGCTCGAAGCTGAACCGCGTTCGCTTTCCTTTCCTTGCGAGCTTTCTAATCATTAAGTTTATGCTTCAGTCAAAGATTTAGTGTTTCCAGAAAATTTTCACCGACATCTGGACATTTTAAATGCCTTCTGTGCAAGAGTGAAATTCAGGCTTTGCCAGCAGATGCTTTTTTAGTAGACTCGTCACGGGCAACACAGCGTGTATTTATTACTGTATTGGAGGACTATTGGTTGAAATCACAATTACTGTTATTACAAATTTCAAGGCGATGTCTGCTCTTGGTTGTGAGGATATGGAGTGTGCTATTATTTAAGGCAATTCATCATTCTCCTATTAGCCATGCATGAGTGACCCTGCTAAGTCATATTCTTCACTTCATCATATACAATCTTGTACGGCTGCTACACAAGATCACTCAGAGAGTGCTGACTGCTCTTAATGACATCGTTTTGCTTTCTAGGTTTCAGATTTTCATTCATAGCTTCTTGTAGGTCCCCAGCTGTTTGAGCTCTGTCTTAGACAGATTGGTATATGCTTTCCTTTCAGCCGCTCCTGTCTGAACTGACTGCGGCAGCCATCACAAGGCCTTATGAATAATTAGTCTAGGTCAACTGATACTCTCCAGCTCCAGACACCAATGTCATCTACTCTGCCAGCACCAGCCAAAAGCCAGATTAACTGTGTGCAGTTCTTCTCAATTGAGTCAGTTAAAGCTGATGCAGCTCTTGTTATTCAAAGGTAGCTGGCTAGATGTAAGTCGATACGGGGCAACCCCTTGAGGCCAAGCGTGGAACAGGAGAAGGGACGTCAAATTATTGGTGTCACGGGGGCCACTTTTAGAGGCTACTACGGTGGTCTGTCACAGATATACAATCACCTGGTGCTTTGTCTGTGCTGCTGGGCCTTGGTTTCATTCTCCGGGGATTATGGCGAATGCCAGGGTAAGATTTCCGAGAGCCAGGAAGGCCCCAGGGGGACAAACAAAACCAAATTGTTGCGTAGTGTTTCTTGTCCAGGTTTCGTGTTCAGGTCAGAGGAGAAGTAGTGCATGTGTCTGGGGATGGAGCGGTGCGTTCACAGAATAGGGCTAAAAGCTTCATTGTCAGACACACGGCGTACTCGTCTGTTATGCCGCTTCGTTTTTTCGAGAGGAAGTATCTCTTCAGGTTGTTATGACATCAATTGCCTCCATAGCAGCATCAGAGCTTCTCCACAAAGTCTTTGTGACTCTTTTTGAGGGTTAAGCAACTTTATTCCAAACGGTACCCTTTATTTTTGACTTTTAGGAAAGTCTTTAATAGATCGTTTAGTAACCTGCTGCTGTGTAGTTACCAGTCTGGCTTTTTTTCATGTTTCTCCTCACAGATCAAGTTTTTTTCTGCTGTCCGAGGCTTGAAAACTAAACGTGTATTTCACAGAACTAACTTTCAGTTTGTGTGGAGCTGTGGCTTAACCCCATATATAGATAAGCTGCTCTTTTAGCAACTCATGGCACCCTTGTGGTTTCACATGTTTGCACAATAGGCACATAGGTTGTGGTTTTTCTCAAATTTTCACAACGGCTCACCACCAACGAAACTGCTATAGCTGCAGAGCTTAAACTCTCACTGCCTGCTCGGCCTCCTTCCTGTTACATTTCTGTGAAAACGCCGTCTTAAATTTAAAATTAATTAGTCATCAAACAGATGACATTTTAAAGATTTTAAAATGCATCTGAACTGTGTTCACCTTGCTGCGAGAGCTTGGGAAGAAACAGGATATATTTTTGGCGAAATAATAAACATGTTGAGTTGTTTGCCTAGTGCTAAAATGCTCCATACGTCTCTTCATTAGAAACAAGCTTTAAACTCAGGCCATGGAAGAACCTGACCTTCTTTTTATATTAGTGCAGCTATTAGTGTAATAACCTTAGGCTCAATAAAGTATCAACGTCAGCTGATGTTGGTAAAGACACAAACACATCCCTTCAGCTAAAGTCCTAAATTGTGTACTTAATGCTTCTATTGGCTCTAATTTGACCTATAATATCAACGAGACCAGCTGAAGTCTTAAATGTCTTGATTGGACATAGATCTGGAAAAAATTATCTCTTTTTTTTTTTTTTTGTTTTCTTTTTTTTTTGCCTGTCCCGTTTGGCTCTTTTGCCATCAGAATTGTTGTCTAAAGGCAAAGAAAGATGCCCAACGGATTTACTTTACCAAATTGACCATCCCAGCCTTGCCGTAATGGTCCATTTGATTCACCTTTTATTGTTTATTTTATTTTCACTTACTGAATACGGGACAGACTTGACTGGGGGAAAGAAGGGGAGAAAGAAAGAGGGAAAGAGAAACAGCTGAGAAGAGGGACGGGGGAGAAGGGCAAAAGACAAAAACCAACAGAACGGGCAGAGAAAAAAAAATGCATATATCGATCACCTGGATCACCTGCTGAGAAAGAAAAAAGAAAGCAAGCAGAAGAGAACAAGAGTAATAGAATAAACAACATCACAATGATATATGGGAATATGACAGTAAATACTAAATGTTAAACATTATTGTGCAGCACATAAGATCAACAGAACACAGTGTGCTTTGAGGTAGGAGCCAAAAAGGGTGTAGTTTGTGGGTGTGATCACCCGTGTGTACACCTGTGAGCATGGACGCGCTTGTTTTTTGTTTTTTTAAAAGGTTCCTTCATGTAATGATCTGCTAGAGGGTGTGGGGGGGCCACAGCCCCATCCTCCAGGGCGTGAAGCAGGTATGGAGGAGATCAAAACTCCAGACATCCAGAGGCCCCCAGAACACAAGAGACCAAGGAAGACCAACAGAGGGGCAGCCGCGCCACTGTCCCAGAAAGAGCTGAGGAGAGTCCCAGATGAGGGTTCACTCAGCAGCCGCGGAGCAGAAGCCAGGGGGAGTTGCAGTGACGCGCCCGTGAGCTCCGCCGGCAGCCAGCCGCGCCTGAGTGACCGAGCCCCAGGCCGAGAGGCCGGGGGCACCCCACCTCCGAAGTGGCCCGAGCGAGCCCCAGGCTCCAGGCCCCGATAAGCGGCCGCCAAGGAGTGAGCCGGTGTGTACCTGGACGCCCATCCCCGGACACAAAGAACCACCAACGCACCGATGTCTGAGGGGGTCCGCCACTGGCAGGGGAAGTGGTGGTAGGGGGAGATAGGCCTCCAAACCTTGGAGCTTGGGAAGAAACAGGATATATTTTTGGCGAAATAATAAACATGTTGAGTTGTTTGCCTAGTGCTAAAATGCTCCATACGTCTCTTCATTAGAAACAAGCTTTAAACTCAGGCCATGGAAGAACCTGACCTTCTTTTTATATTAGTGCAGCTATTAGTGTAATAACCTTAGGCTCAATAAAGTATCAACGTCAGCTGATGTTGGTAAAGACACAAACACATCCCTTCAGCTAAAGTCCTAAATTGTGTACTTAATGCTTCTATTGGCTCTAATTTGACCTATAATATCAACGAGACCAGCTGAAGTCTTAAATGTCTTGATTGGACATAGATCTGGAAAAAATTATCTCTGACTGTGATTAATTTTTCACACAGCAACAATACTGACATGCCACTTGAGTAAAAAGAAAAGAAAGAAAGTCCTTTCACAATCACCATGAACAAATGAGAATGAATTCTCCTCGAGGGTATGGGGGGAGAAGAAGATGGAAAGTATAAATGAGGCAAAGTGTCATCATATGGCATTTTTTTATTAGATTGTTAAAGATAGATCTAATTTTAATTTGGGCTAATGCGAGGAACACTATCAGCCATTGACCAAGGGTGTCTTATGACTTACTTGACGTACTTTGCTCAGCAGTCTTGTGCTTTTACTCTGAACTTGCACAGGGTCGTGCACAGGGACATGGTAATTTTAAGAGCTCTCGCACTCCCTGCTCAGTTCATGAACTTCAAAACCCCTCCTCTATCCTACAGTTCAGCTCCTGGAAGTAGTGCTATATTAGTATCTCCCAGAAAGCGTCGAGCAAGTCTGCTGCTTCTGTTTACAGCCTGTTCAATCACTCCGAGTACTAGTGGCATACTGATTTTCTTGGAAACACCAAATGCCACAGCCCATCCTGGCTTCTCGCTAGTAAGGTATTTATCATATGAAAATTTGGAACTGTCTGACTCGCGCGTTTTACTAGCCTTGTCCTGGAGCTGGGACTGATAAAATGTTGTAATATATGTACTGCAGTCAAAATGGAACATAAAAGTATCCCTGAATACTGTGAGATTTACACTCTGTCACAGGGAAGCGGTTACTTTTATGACGCTGTTGCACTGAACATAACTTTTGTAAAAATGGGTCATTTGTTTTTTATTTGTTTTGCTTTTTGTTTTTTGTTGTGTGCTTCAAGTAAGAGTCTAGACTAAAAGAAAAGCGACTCAAGTGTTGGTTTATTTTTTAGCATATGTAGTGTACTGTCTCCTCATATTGTGTATTTTATAACTCTATATAGTTCCAGTCTGTGTGTCTATGTGTGTCCTGTTCTTATGTGTATCCACTGGGGCCCTCAAACCTTAGCCCAGGCTAAGAGCTGGTTTTCTGCCAGTTTTTCTGCAAGGCTACGAGAAAATTATCTGAGCTGTGTGGTTGCTCGTGGCACCCTAATGTAACATTAAGCAGGTTGACCAAGCTCATGCAAGATTGATGTCTTTAAGGCTGCACTTTGCATCTGTGACACTGACAGTAGGCTCTCGATCCCAAGGTCATAGGTCACATGACATCTTCATTACGTGACATAGATGCAGCCCATTCACCTAGTCTTCACAGACTGGAGGTTTCTGAAACATCTAGTGCAACTATTTAGAACTGCACGTTTACAGTGTTTGCTACCAACGTTATTAAAGTTAACATCACATTCATACAACAGACAACTTGTTGGGCACCGAATGTCAGCAGGCTTTTAATCATGTCACCTCTGTCCTCGGCTCTTTCAGTTTGCGCTCTTTTTCCAGTCTCTGGCTTCCTGTGACTTGTCTATTTACCCAACATCTCCCTCAGCAATGAGGAGCATTTGCTCATCAGCCATATTTAAAGTGCACGCAGGATTAACTCAGCTGAAGACTTAACGCACATGCACAGTCACCCCATGCTCAGTTTGCTGTTTCCAGGCCGCAGATCGGCAAACGGCTCTGTTAGGCTTTCCTCTCTCTTATTCAATGTCGCTCTGGGCTACCCAGGCCTCTACCTCCTCCTCCCTCGTCCTCATTTCGCCTGAATTAATTGAGTTCTCATTTTTGTGAGAAAGCTCACAGGAGAGCTGTGTGAGAAGAGAGAGAGGAGTGATAGAAAGAATAAGATAGACACAGGAAGATCAGTGGTAGTAGCCTAGAGGGCATAACTCTCCCAGAGGTAGGCAGTCACCACTTCCTGGGGATGAAGGAGTCCCTCCACAGTGACTTATATCTTTATCCTCTCGGCACTCATCGCTCAGCGCTTATGGGAAACGACCCGTAGGCTAGTGGTAAGGGTCAGGCAGATGGGCCACTTCAACCCTTCTGACTCAAGGGAGATTTCCACCTAATTTAAGCTCTTTGTGTCTGTGACATTAAGAGAAAGGCAGGTTAAATGGTTTCTGATGAAATAATAAAAATACAGGTGTGTGCGCATGTGTAAGATATACCTGGATTTTTATCATCATCATATAGTCAAGCTGTAATCCTGTAGCTCTTCTAGATACAGACAGACAAACTGGTAATGGCTAAATAACCGAACATAGTAGTGGTGGACAAGCAGAGGAAAAGTAGTGATAGATGCAGCTATACAGAGTGATCAGGAAGAAGGAACAGGAGGGTGAAGGCAACAGTGGTCCCAGTGGTAATCGGAGCATTCGGGCGGGTGACCCCCAAACTGGGCGAGTGGCTCCAGCAGATCCAGGAATTATATCCTACATCTCTGTCCAGAGGTGCAGTTCCAGGACCAGCAAAGATACTGCACTCCCAGGCCTCTGACAGAGGACCTGAGCTTGAAGGATAAATACCACCTGCAGGGCGAATGGGGAACTGAACATAGCAAGCTCACAAACAACCACATTAACAGAAACAGAAACCAAATGAGAAAAATCTGCTGTAGCATAAGTGAATGTAAATTTTAAAAGGTAACATCCTAAGCCAACATTGAAAATGATATGCAGTGTTTCCACAAAATAAAAAGTGCATAAAGCACCAAATATGTGACCCAACACATGTTACTAGTATAGAAGTGACGCCCAAACATGACTTTACAGTGTATTTGTGCCTTTTCTTGTACTCGTTACAAATACTCAGAATGGAAATAGCAGACGTCACGTGATATGCTCTCATTAACTCCAAACCATTGCAACTTCTTCCTTTGCAATATTCTTACATGGACTGACAACTTAGGTTGCTCTAAGTTGAGATAAACACTTGTCGAGCTGTTACAGCCAATCGCCCGCCTCTATTCCTCAATGTCACTGCCTTAGCACTCAATAATTCAAAGCTTGGTGGTAATGAGCTCCCCGTAGGCCCTGTCCCCAAGGATCCTCCCCACTGTGCCTCCACTGTAATGTAGTTATATCTCATGTCAGCCTTCAAATCAATTACATTTCTATCTGATGGCTATGTAATTGCGCCTGATTGAGTTTTTGGCACGCCAGCCAAGTGTGTGGCTCCCAAACTCAAGCCAGTCAAAACAGGAAGCTTCATCAAATGAAACTGTATTTCATCCTGATTGAGGCTGCTCGCATGATAAGCACAGCTGTAATTATGATAATAATAACAATAGCAATCTGTGTTTTCTCATCTTTGTTGTTTTTTTCCCCCCTTGCTCTCCAGATGATTTTTTTGCCCCAAGGACAACGAGCAGTGTTTACTTTACTCAAGATGCAAAGCCTGATTTGATTGTTGGTAGCATGCGCAATTTAGTAGATTAAATGCAAAACATAATGCTTTTGTATAAATCTAAGTGTGTTTGAGTTTCACTTTGTTATAATGCAGCAGGAATTTTCTGCTGGACTTCACACCCACACAGTGCCTAATGATTTCTGCATGTTGCTTAGATATTAATGTCAGATATACAAGTGTGGAACTGCCAGCGGAGATCTGCTGGCTTAGTGCTGCATAATGCCAAGAAATGAGAAGTCGACTTTTGTCTGGAGCAACTAACTGACGCTGAGCTCATTCTATTGACCCAGACTGGATGGATTGACAGATGACTGGATCGTCAGCAGACAAATGACGAAGAAGATGAATGGATAGATGGATGGATGGATAATGGGTGGAGGGATGAATGAATGAAAGAAAGCATGAATGGACATACAGATGAATGGCAGGTTGAATGAGTAGACAAATGTACCCATGGATGGATGGACGACTGGACATTCAGATGGATAGGTGGATCAACACAATACATGCCTGGGTGGACGGAGGGATTCTCTAATGGAGTAGTAGTGAGATAGATGAGAGGGAGGATGCTGTGGTTAGGTGCATCAGCAACTAAATAGTGATGAATAGTGGTCGCTGTCAGCAGCACTAAGTATAACAGACATAGTAAAGCAGCCTGGCTCATCCATAATCAGCAGACCCAGATGATTGTCTTCATGCCAGAAGAGAACGCACAAAGAGTATCTACCAATCTGTCTTTTTATCCTCACTTCATCATCCCTTTACTTTATATATACCCGCTTACTCTTGGTGCTCTTGCCCTTTAAATGTCTTCATTTATATGATTATCTTGTCATTTCTCTTTTTAAGGCCTTGCAGCTCTCCTTCTTTCTTGCTGTCTGTCTGTCTGTCTCACTCGCCCCAGCACCGTCTTTTGTGTTAACAGCCTTCTCTTTTTTTGCAGTGGGGGAGCCACTGGGTGCACATCTACAATCTTGCCTTTCATTTCATGGCTTCTGGAAATGGATGTTTTACTGCCTTCATTAAGGCATGCAGCAGTCAGCGCTGTGTTTTCCCTCTGAAGTTTAGCTCCATGAACCTCACCATTAGAGGACATTATGGCCCCAGATTTCAGGGCACAGTGGAACACTGTATAATTTGATTAGTGTTATTAATCAAGTGGAATACCGCTCCTTTCGCCCCCATCTCACTAACCGCCCCCACTCCCAGCCGCAGCCCCCTCCTTTTTGCCATTTCACTTCTGCGTTCAGACCCGTCAGATGTTCTCTTCCCTCTTCCTCCTCCCCTTATTCATACGCTTCTCTGTCACCTGCACAGCACGCATGCACTGAAATTGACAAAAGGCCGTACACCTTCCCTTTTAAAAACAGTGATTTACCACTTCCCACCCTCCAACCAGACCCTCTTCCCCAGCCTACACCGAGTTCTACCCCCCCCCCCCTTCGCCCAGGACATAAATCAATTGAGATGAAAGTTCCATAATTGTGCTTGCTGGGAGGGATTTGAGCAAAATTGCACTATGAATTTTTTAAAGGGAATTTTTACTAGCTGTTCAGCAAGACTTGGGCGGCGAAGGAAGGTGAGGCCATGAGGATTTATGGGCCTGGATTCTTCATTACTGAAGTAATTTTCCTGCAAATGATAGTGCAGCACCCTGGAGGGGGGAGTGCTGCCCGCCAGGGAGAGTACAAACCTGCTTAATCTCTCGTGGAGAGAGCAGCTCAGAGCACTAATATCATCTGTAAGGGACTGGGGCTCCATTTGTTCACATCTAAGCCACAGCCAGTGAATTTGTGATTCATATTAATTGATTGCTCAGATTTGTTCCAAGAGTAGCTACAAGTTGATTTCATTACCAGGACGAGTTTTTGTTAAAACTGCTGGGGAACGCGCTTTTGAAGATGAACTGTTTTCATAAAATGTGTGTCTTTCTGTGGTTGAGTCACTGGTGTCTTTCTGAGTGTATATCCATCCTCATGCCGATGAAGACCTGCTTTGCTAAGCTGTTGTGTTGTTGCTTTAGCACAGGTCCACCTTTCTCTCTGCATTTGGCCTTTCCTCCCTCCTCATTTTAACCTTTCTCAGTCCAACATGGCTGACGCTCTGTCTCCATCTCTTTAGGTGCAGCATGCAGCAGTGGCCCTCCTCAAGGTTAGTGCGTCCATGATGCCAGGTCTCATTCTGTATACTGCCTGCTGTCCATTCAATTTTACAGCTCAGTAGCTTGAGAAGCAGGGGGGGCTAAATCTGCTGCAAGAAGGAGAAAGAGAGGGAGGGGAGGAAGGGAGAAACCAAATTATTGTGCATCCTGTCACCAAGTGAAGTGTATCTCATTCCAGGCACACTAACAACTCAAGACAATTAGTCACTTCTCGCTAGGCTAGACCTGAGACTCACTTGATGGTCAAAAAGAGACAGGGCATAGAGGACCCTCTACTATGGCGAAGCACTGCAGCTGCATTCAGTGGAAAGGGCAGCAAGTTAGAGATAAATTGAGCCTGCTGCAGCATTTGTTTCAGCACTGAGAAAGAATTAAATTAAAGGAACATGGTTCCGGGATAAGTCATGAAGATCTGTACAAAGACCTGCACCTTAAAAATGTCTCTGATCCACAGTAATCTCTATCGGTAGCATCCGTCTGGGCTTTTCTGAGCCATTCAGTAGGATAAACTTAGTAATGTCAGTTATATACCACCTTCACTCCATCTAAGGTAGTTTGAGGCCAAAGATGAGGCCTGCCACCACATGCTCCTGAACAAAAGTGAAGCATGACTAAGGTGGGTGGTGCGTGGAAGATCAGCAAGTGGAATGAGAGAAAAGTTTGTCCTGGGCCCTCTGGAGAGATGCAGCGTGACCAATTGAGGTGAAGGGGATGAATGAGGCCATTCACTGGGCCTAATGAAAGAGCTCCTGCTGGGTCTTGAATGTGGGTGGGCCCATCTGCACCACATAGGCGTGCTCAAACCAGTGACCTCGAAAATTACCCAGGAAAGCACTTTGGGACAGTCACCCCAGCAACAGGCCGAGGTCTGCATGGTAACCAGGCGCTTCAATCAGCGCCTGGCAGCTTCTTGAACAGCGCGAGTTTTCCTTCTGTTCTGAAAGAAGTCCGTGTGAAATCAACTCCAAGGGACATCCTCCGTTTCTTTTTAAAGGGGAGATGCCAGTGATTGTCCCATGTGAAAACTTTTCTGCGAGGTGTGGAATGCAGCCCTCAGGAGTTTTCCTTTTAAGACACAAAGCACTGTTTGTCTTAGGCGGCACATATACATATGTAGCTGAGTGTTTGTGCAGTTCTGTACACAGTATTTAATTAGGCTTCCTCAAATGCACAGTAACAGGTTTTGCGAGGCTTTGAAACAGTTCTGATTACAAAGATATAGATCAGGAAAAGCGATTCCCTCAAGACTCCTGGGAGTGGACATTAAGTTTACAAAGCATCTTTAAGTATCTGGTTCATGGGGCTTCATCTGTCTTATTTGGTTTAATATATTCAGTCTTGATGAGCCAAAGGCATGCAGGTCATTGAAGTTCCATTCCTGTCTCCGTTTCCTCATGGAACTTTTGACAGCGTGAAATGACAATCCGCCCCTGCATGCATCTGCCACGTCAAAAAGTAATGAGATTGTGCTGCTGGAAATATCACTACAAAGCATCAGGCCTGCACTTGGGTCTGACTGCACCTTCAAACAGTGCTGCCTGCCAGCTCGCCTGCCTCGCCTGCCTGCTGCAAAAGAAATGAACAAAAACAATCAGAATCAGAGACAGAGAAACGGCAAGGGAAGCTCCCCATGCTGAGACAAACGAACACGCCAGGGCCTTTCATCCTGAGAGTGATTAGCCATCCGAACCGTTTTAAAATCCTGCTTTGAGTGTGTTCCTCAAACGAAAGAGCTCCATTGAGAAGTGGTAGTGAGATGTTTCTGGCTGGGAAGCGCCAGTGATCTAGCCTCTAATTGTGGCGTCGCTGACAAGGCTGGTGTGGCTGGGAGCGAGGCTTTTTGCTACGCTCTTGTTCCCTTCCTGTCAGATCCGCCACCAAAGGCACCAGGAAACAAAAGGGCCCCTCAGATTCTGCTCTTACATTCATCTGCCTATCGCTTTGTGCATAAATACAGACCTAATTTAACACATTAATAGTCCCTGATGCTAGTTTAATGTGACCAAAACTACATTATTTCCTGTAAATGCGTTGTCTGGTTACAGATGCAAATGTAAGTTGGTTTTCACACTGTAATTCCTGTCTAATCCTTGTTTTTGTAGCTTTCATGTTTTCCGTGTTATTACTGATCGAATTCTGAGCTTCAAAGACGATACTGACACATTGGCAATAGTTTAGTTCTGCAGCACAGAAGGAACAAAGACGTGTTCAAGGTCTTTAAGCAGCATTCAGCAGAGCTGGTAGGAGCTTATTTGGCATAGAAAACTTTTCGTATTCTCGATAGTCTTCAGAAGTCAGATTGTCAAAGGTTTGAGGTATGGCAGAGAAGCAGTTTGACAAATGAAAGAAACAGCGATGCTAGGAAGAGAACACAAGGGGAGCGTGGGTTAGGGAAAAAATAGGAAAGGATTTAAACCCCGGCTCATAAAAATCAGTATTATAACAACATTAATTGATGCTGCTGAGTACCATATGTGACGCCATATGGAATAGCTGCCCCAGAGGCCTGCTATAATAGACAGCCTGCAGTGGTGCACACAACTTGGCACATTTACAAACAAGGGACGTCCCATTAATATCAAACACACAGACTGAGCAAGAGACAGTGAGAGAGGGAGTGAGAGGGCATAGGAGGGAGGGAGGGAGGGAGGGAGGGAGAAAATACGCAGAGGGAACCGATTTAGTTCATGTTTTATTTGGTTGCCATCTTTAGACCTTTTGTTTTTGCTCATCTCATGTTATCTTTTTTTTTTTTTTCAAATGAAGACATGTATTATATGTATATATAAATATGCATGTTCAAACCCAGCCTCTCTAATCTCACTGCTCCTTAATTACAGTAATAAATTGCCCCTCCCTTTTGGGTTGATCACATCACCCTCTGTCCGCCCAACGGCCACTCCCACCGCAGATGCCCAGTGTTCCTTTCATCATACACACACAGACACACACAGACACACACATTAGCAGATGAGGTGATGTATGGCACCTCGACAAAGGTGGCGTTAGAAATCTCTGTTTAACCTCCAATCTTGAAGCTGTTATTTACTGCTGGCTTAAGATGAGTTTCCGGTCCTTGTTCCTCGCAGCACTGATCCCGACATAGATTGTGTTTATGTAATGACAGTTAGAAATGTATTTAAAACAACAGTAATGAACAGAAAATTCATGTTGGAGTTTTGAGATTCACAGCTTTTTATTTAGTTTCCTGTTATAGCGAAAATCTGCCAAGTGCAGTTCATGCATTCATACATTTTCATAGCTGAAAGTACACAACTAATCAGCTGATTCTTACTTTCTCGTTCTGCCAACTTTAGACATCACATTCTCCTAGTTCTCTAAATTATAATTTGATCACTTGTTAACCCCAAAAATGTCCAATTAACAAAGATATTAGACCAAAATCATCCCATTTAAAATGGCGAGAGTTAAAGATTTGCGAAAGAAATTATTACTGCTAAATAACAGTTTTAGCACATGTAAAGCACAAAACAACGTAAATTACAAAATTGCAACAAAACATTTGGGCAGTGAGGTGGCTAAAACTGCAGTTGAAGCTTTTATCCCACAAATCTGTGCAAATGTAATAGCATCATTACTCCTTTGTATGCCAGGGGCATCTGCAGACAGACATGCATCCAGCTACGTATAGCCTGGATGCACATCCATCCTTTATATGCAAGGCTCTTCTGACTCTTCTGACATGCCCAGAGCATGTAGGGAGAGAGAGAGATCCTTATGAAACTGAGTTGTCAGCCATTCTGTTGACTTTCATAGAATGTGAGGCGAAACAAGAATAGCGTACAGCTGTTTCCTCCCTGACACAGAGGGAGGCAGATGAAGAGCAAAAGAGGGGAAAAGAGAAAGAGGGAGGGAGGGAGGAAGAGAGAGCTCTCCGCTCTGTGATGTGCACTGATGTAGCTGGAGCTCTAGGTCAAACGCTGCCAGTGTTTTGTGTTCATCTTCGTCTCGTCTCCCCAGTGCTCCTCTAAATTATTCACAGCCTGAAGTGTGCAATGTGGCTGCCTCCTTCTTTCCTCTCTCCTCCTCCAGTCTAGATTCCTCTGTCTTACTTTTTTCTGTTTCCCTTTCTTTCTTTCTCATGTGACAGCTTGTTTCAAAATCCCCCCTCCCCAACCCGTCCCGCATCCACTCATCTACCATCACCCAACCATCTTTTATTAGTGACTCCATCTCTCGCACTTCTCCTTTCATCCTGGCTTTCTTGCTTGATTCTCCAGACTAGACTCAGTCATCCCTTTTTAGGTGGGTAGGCTGCCAGCTGTTAGTATCAACTCCTTAGCTGGTAGCTCCTGCTCTCACTCGACATCTTTCTGCCTCCCTCACATCGATCTCGTAGGATCTTAGATGCACTGGTCGGGTTGACAGCGAGTTCTCCCCCGTCTGATTTTCTTTATCTGAGTGACTCGTGAGAGAAAGTGCACGCTGAATCCTCAGACCAGTCTGTATCTCAAATTAAACATGTGCCTGTTAATCATTAAGCTTTTAAGAGACTACCTGTCCTGTAAACAAGAAAGAAAGTAACCGAGGCAAAAAAATCAATGACATGGCAGGGTTAGGGTCACGCAGTTGTCGTCCATCAGAGTTTTTAGTATTTGGTCCTTTATTGTCTGTGGGCGTGTCAGAATATAGCAGGCATTGTGGAAAAATAACACTGTTTTAATTGGCTGCATTATCAGATTTTATCCATACTGCAAAAGCCCAAGGGCAATGCACACACAGTACATCTGTCTGCAAGTGGGAGATTTTGTAACACATTATTATTGCGAGGTTAACAAGGAAGATGCAAGCACTGGTATCAGATCCTGTCTGGACAGCAGGGGTTGGAGGATGAAGTGTGCCCCTCGTGGCTACCTGAGGAGAGAGCAGAGCAAAGAAAGTAGTTGAATCTAGTTCCAGCTCTTGCCACAGGACACTCATTTGTAATTCTGTACCCTGCCTATAACGTTTGATCATTGCAGAGGGGGGGACGGGACGTAAGGGAGCTGAAGGTTTCGCCCTCGCTCTTTGGCCTCCCCCCCTCCCGCCGAACCCTTTACCCGCCCTCTTGCATTTGCTGTCACCCAGTATGAATGCCCCCTCTGGCCCGATGACAAGTCTAGCGTGAAATGCTTGGCTGCCCCCTGAAATTAGCAGTAGAGCCCCCCGGCGGCACATGCTTCTCATGACCAGCACACAGTGGGCTGCCGCCAGATTCTTTTCATTATGGCTGTGGCCTGCCAGCCCCCTGACTCTACCTCCTTCTGCCTCTTCCTCCATCCCACCCTCCCTCTCCTCTTCCTTCCCCCTGTGTGTCAGCCAGAGCTCAGTAAACAGCATCTGTAGTGCTCATCACATTACTGTCGTAGAGAGGAGACGGAGAGAGTGAGAGCCAAGTTCTCTGTGGGGATTGCTGTTATGCCTGTGTATCAAAGTGTCCGCATGCATATAAGTATTTGCATGCGTGTAGTATTTTATTTCATGCGAACATCCACAGTAGCTCATATGTATATGCACATATATTGTGTGCTCATGTCTCTGTTGGCTTCACAGGATTAGCAAAGGAGAGAGAGTTAGTAGCAGTAGTACAGAGCGAGAAAGAGTCAGAGAGAAGGGGGGTAGCAGTACAGAGCAATGCCTGGAGGCTCAATCTGTTCCTCACTGAGCTATATCAGTGTTAGAGACGGCGGCTCGGGCCGCGGGGAAGCCTCCACTCGCTCCATCAAACTGTCAGGCAGCCAACGGAGCTGCACAGGGAGACTCTCAGCTGCCCCCAGGGCCAGTTCAAGTCAACATCCCATTTCCTTGCCTCCTCGCCTAATTTCTCCTACGCCCCGACTTAAATTTCCAATGCCCAGTGTCTGCCGCTGCAGCTCAGCAGCAACAGGCCCAGGGCCATGTCAGAACTCTGGGAGGTACCGAGCGTTGCGCGTGTGTGTCTGTGCACGCTAATTTCTGAAGGCAAGATAGCACTAGCTGCAGTCAGCAGAGAGGAGAAGGAGCTGCAGGGGCCCCATGAAAGACAAAAAAATAAAGAAATAAGTAGAAAAAATAAAAAAAACATAAATCAGTGTTTTATTTTTCTCTCTCGTTCTCCCTTACCTGTATGCCCATTTTTCTTCTTCAGCTATATTCATAACACAGTTGTGTATTCCCTGTCCCATCAGATTTCTGGCAGTTTCCTTTTTCTCTCTGAGCTGAATAAATGCTCCCTGTTCTCTCATACATCTGCCATTACTGTCTGTTTTCCCGTTGCCAAACTACTCCAAGGATCACACCAGCAGCCCAGCCAGCTCTGTCCCTCCCTCAGGGTTATCCTGAAAGCATGGGGAGCAAGGCAGTCCTCTAATTTAGTGAAAGGAGGCGGGTTATCATCGTCAATCTGTCCACCCCCCCCCCCCCCCCCCCCCCATCTCCTTCTTGCTCGTTGACCTCACCAAATACCTTTCATAGAATTGAAACAGAGAGGGTCCAGGTCTCAGTGCTGTTTACGTGGACTCTGGGTAATGTTAAAGTCTGCTTAGTGTGGTCCCGGGCAAGAACTATATCTTTCCTCACCTCAGCTTGATTTACATGGCCTCTACTGGCTCTTTACTCGAGTGTGTCAGTTCTAAAGCAGAGACCACGGTGTGTCTGGCTAATGCAAAGAGCATTTTCTCCAACCCTGTCTTCTTCAATCCCCCTTCACTATCACTCTCTCTCTCTGCCCTCTCTCAATGGGCCTCTGTGAAAGGAGGTTTTGCTGAAGTCCTCTCTTGTTTGCACAGTCAATTCCAATGTCCCAAGCTCAAATATGGTTTTGCGTGAGAGCCTGTCTAGGTCTGCTGGTCGATATCATTTCTGCCCGGTAGAGCTTTTTCTCTCAATCTTATTCCCCGCGGACCCTACATCTTCACTGAGATCAATACTTTCCTAATCCAGAGCTCTAAGGCTGACCCTGGGTAATCAGCTGACTTCCCATGCTGCCTGCTGAGGAGGTCAGGGGTCAAAAGGCTGTATAGATTTGATCCTGTGATCAAATCGCTTTGCTCGGTGGTGCTTTCAGATACAGCTATTAGGGTCAAGATAAATTGCTTGATTTTTCCCTCTCCCTGGTTGTGAAAGTTAAATGCAGTGGTGTGTTTTTGCTATGAATAGCATTAATGCACCAGACTCCCGAAGCTTTTTACCCCATTTAGTTTCAGCATAGATACAAAATTATTAGGTTTATCTGATCATCCAAAGATATGAAATGAGTAATTGATTTTTTTTTTACTATTTAAAGGTTTTTTGAACACACTTGCATGATTACATATATATGTAACCAGACACCATCACAATGGCCATGTATCATTTACTCTACCGTTATATATATAAACATTCTATAGTGTTGTGCTTTGGTTCTGCCTGGTGCTTCACCACTCATCCATAGCTATCATCGTCTGGAGCACAGGCCAAGTGCCTGGCCTGGAATTGCCAGTTCCCTTTCATTAAGCTTTTCCAGTAACAGGACAAGCAGTTGTTTGGTTAAAGATTGCATCTGCATCCGTCCATCTTCAGCCCACTCTTTGCCCGACTGCTGACCTTCCCCACACTAGGGCTCCATCAGGCCCTAGTTCACCTTGGATTCAGTCTCTAACCCTGATTTGTTTTGATAAGCACTATGGAGGATGGCATTGTCCAGCTCTTCCAGGCAGATAGTATCATGAACGCAATCAAATCTGAACTCTCCACTGAGTCATGACAAAGGGTTAGCACATAAGAACATGCAACTAAAATGTCCTGCTGATAAATTATGAAAGATGAGTTGAAGTTAAGCTTTGCCGCAGGGCCAGTGAGACTTTCAGATCTCCTGCTGATGTTTCAGCCCAAGCAGGGGGTCCCCCGGTGGACTTGAGGCTTTGCATCCAGACCCCGTCAGAATGGTCATGACGCCTACGCTCCCACACCTCATCCCAGTATCTGCAGGAGGGAAATTGCAGGAGAAAATTGGTGTTGTTCCACCAGTATTCGACACCGCTTCCGTCCGCGACCATCTAAATGGACCATTACCTCCTCTGTGTGCTCTCACTCCAGGAGATCCGGGTTTGTTAGAGGTCTTCTTTTAGAATCAGGGGTATCTCAGTATATGTGCCTGGAGAAATGTCTTATAAATTGAAGCCATTTCTTCCACCGCTGTAGACTTTTGCATCGCGGACACTTTAACTTTATACATTTGGATAAAACATCAAGAAAAGCAGATGCTCTTTCGCTGCTGTCATGATGCAGCGCCCATCTCCCCGTCAGTTAATGTTGTTTTGGGCCTGAATGGAACACAACTGGTTGCTTATCAGGAGTTAATTTTGCTTTAATCCAGTTCCTCGTCGTGCCATTGCATCTACAGTTATTAGATATGACTGTAATTTAGCAGAAACACACCTTACAGTGACTTTGAAAAATTACAGCCAATCAAGCTTTTATCACGAATAGTATTATCAAAGCACTGACGCTTTTATGCTCTCCTCTTCTGCTTTTATTCATTTTATTTACTGCTTTATTTATTTTGAGAAGGAACTGACAGTGGCACTTTGATGCCAGCAGCTCTCTCCTGCTCTCTCTCTTTTTTTCAACATTTCTTGCAGCAAGCACAGGCTTGTGATCAGTATTCAGGAAGACAGTTGTTGACGCCATGCCAGCATTTGCGTTGCTGGGCAAGTTCCTCTTCTGTTCCTCTTTCTATCTCTGAGGCAGAATTCATGGCAGACTGTCCTCCGAGTGTGACAAGTGGAACTGTGTGATTAATTTGGCCAGTCGTTTTAATGTGCTCCGGGATGCGCAACGCTTATTGTCTTCCCCTTGCACGTCTATCAGAATCTGCCAGAGAAATGTCCAGGAGAATCGAGACATCCATCCCTCTCTTTCTGTTTTTTTCCCCCTCCCTCACGCTACTCTCTTTCTCAGCCCTGCCTCATTTCAGGGCTGAGCTACAGGGTCGTCATGGGGGCTAGCCCAGGTCGAGGCCTGGCTCCAGCCAGGGCCGCTGGCGGAATAAATCTCCTGTCTCTGAAGTGTTGAAAGCTGTGTAAATGTCAAACGCGTTCGTCTGATGTGCTGGCTGAGGGGAGGAGGGGTTGGAGAGGAGGTGGAAAGCTGGGAGGGAGGGTTTGTGGATGAGCCATCCACTGATTCTGGTCCCCCGTTGCCCTTCGTAGCTGGCGGTTGCCAGGTGCAGATGTTGCTGCTTGCTCCATGCCTCTGAAGAACTAGCCTTTTTTTTTTTTTTTTTTTTGAGGTGGGGGGCGGAGGGGGGGCGGGGGGTACTGCAAGAGACAGAACCCACCAGGGGCTTGGCTCCTGTCAGGCAGCTTAGTGAGCAGCGTATCTTTTCGATTTTAACAATGTCCCCTCTGACCACCAGACATGCTGTTTAGGGAGGCTTCTGTTTGGGGTTGTGGTTTTGCATTTTCATCATTTGGCTTTCTTGTACCTTCTTGCTGAAAATTGTTTTCCTCGTGCAGACAGTCAAAAGAAGCATAGGGTGCTAAACGACGTAGCGCTGCTCTCGCCAACAACAATGCGTGCACAAACACGAGCCAATCTTGGACTTTTATTGTGTTTCTTTCTTTGAATGGACCAAGTGTTATAGCCCAACAGGGCAATCACATGTGGGCCTGACAAAAACTGCTGTAACACTGCCTATCCCTTCATCTCTATAGCATCCCCCCCGCCTGTTCTTACTGTTGTTTTGTTCCCCTCTTTCCACCTACCTCTCTCTCCCCTGCTGTGCTGTGCCTCTCTCTGTCTCTGTCTGAGCCCTAGCTACTATTTCTCTTCTCGCTCTGCTACAGTGCATGCTACTTGTAAAAGGATAAGCACCATGCTGTGCTCTTTTGATATTATTTTTCCTCCTCGCCAGCTCCAGCCTTGTGAGGCCTCATATCTAGTGTCATGGCTACTGCTGCAACAACAAGGCCAAGCATGCACCCAGGGAATAGACCATGCCAGTTGTTCATCTCCATCACCTACGGTTTAAACTCGTCCTCAGTAATAGAATGGATCTCACAACTGCTGTGAGATGGAAGTCATCCGTTCAGCTGCATGCTAAGAATACATTTACTCCATTTTCTGCAGGGAAGGGGTAATGTTAGAGAGTGGATCAATTTTCTTTTCTTTTTTCGCAATTCATAGTTAGATGAAGATGGAGAGAAGCATTGTTTTGAATGTGATTTCTTTGTGGTAAAATACCAGAATTCTGAGGGAACAAATGGGTGATGATAACAGGTTGTGATGTGCTCCTAACTACCAGTATAGAAATGGATTGCAATTAATTTGTCTGGAATTCACAGCCTGAATGGAAACTGATTGACATGAATCCTTTGCCACTTTCTCTTCTTAATGCCCGGCACTTTGTAATGATTGTCTTTTGACAAGCAGTAGTTCAAAGAAGAGAAAAGAAGATATTTTGTATAAAAATGTGTCCAATATTTTCATTTGTTTAAGTACTCTGTGTGTCTGTGTGTGTGTGTGTGTGTGTGTTTGTGTGTGTGCGGGGGAGGGGGGGGATCTTTTAGGTTAATCCTAGAGTGTTAAGGTCTGGTGGTCTCTGCTTTTGAAATGTGTGGTGTCGTACTGACAGATCCCCAAAGACATCTATTGGATTTAACCTGCTCTCCGAATTATATAAAGCAGCTCTTTCTAGTGCAAGTAGAATAATTTACAGATGGTGAAAATTTCAGACTTTATTCAGTTAAACAACAGAGAAAAAAGTGTTTGAGATTTACCTAAAGTTCATCACATCTGTGTAAATGTAGGCATCTACACTGAGAAAAGTATTATGTTATATATAAATGTAAATGGCACATGAAGCAGAAAAAATATCATTTCTAGTTGTTGAACGTATATGCAAAGGCCTGGAATTTGTAGTAATGTGATCAAGATATAGGTTAAGTTGTATATCACTAGTAGCTTAGCCCTGTTCAGGAGAAAAACCTCTTACAAGCTGTTGCACATTGCAGTGGAAATCGCAGATCTCTGCAGTCATTGATTTAACTATGATTTTTACATCTTATCAAAGAGTAAAGCTTGAAAGTTTCGTTGAGCTACAAGTGGACCTTTTAACCAGGATCAGCCTGAGCACATGAGCAAATCCACCAGTAAACTGCTCAAAAAGAAGAAATATAGACATGAATCCCATGTAACTTTGTAATTTTAACATGTTGTCGCCTCTTGGCCAGTACTCCCTTGAAAAAGAGGTTTTTAATCTCAATGGGACTTTTCCTGGTAAAATAAAGGTTAATAATAATAATCAAAAGGCAGGAAAATTCTTACCACTATTTATATTGAATTACTTATTGAAAAGACTATTTTCCTTGTGGTGTCGTTGTGTGTACTATTTAAGCAGTGCGTTTGACAGTTCATGACTACACTCTGTTATTCAGAGCACATACTTGTTTTATACCCTCCAACAAGTGTATTTTCTTCCAGCATGTCTGGTATAAGTAAACACACACATCTTACAGAGTTGTTAGTGATGACTCTGCAGCCAAGGACTCCTACCAACCTTTGGCATTGCCTAGTAGGATAAGCTATTGGGCATGGACTCACCCCTGAACCCACACACTCACACACATCCCCCCTTTCTCCTCTCCTGAGAGATCTTGGCCACCGAGCCCTTGTTCTGATTACTCTCGTTACTTAATTATACATTTGGACCCACCACGCTCACGACAAAAGGACACTGTGCCTCCATTGACACAGCTCCCTCCTCATTGTGCTCCACTTTGAAAGGGAGTCAAACAAAATAGAGAGGGCCCACTTAAATATGTTGCCACAGGGACTTAATTGACAGATTGAAGGCAGTTTTTTTTCACCGTCGTCCTTTCTCCATGTGGCTCTTTGGTTGAATTGCTCTGTTCCTCATGCATCCTGCTGTGAGGTCCAGTGGGCCTGGCAAGGCAGCTCAGCCACTCCTGTTTCCACAGCTTCTCCATCTTTGAGGTGTAACCAGCCAGGAGCCGTTCGTGACGAGCGAATGTTAGACGCAGGAGCTCGTAAGGTGCATACAAGTTCAGGAATGTTGCAAAGAAAATCAAACAAATGCTGTTAGACAGGGTTATTGACTTTACCTTAACTTAACACATTTTTCCGGAGTAAAGGTGAAAATAATTTCCCGTATTTGTGCGAGTTTAATCGTGTTTTTATTATTTGCCAAAAAGAGTTTTGTGTCGGTGAACATACCAGGAATAAAAGGCCGGGCTCTTGGTATTTGCAGCATTCTTGTCATCTGTTTGCAAAAAGTGGCAAGGTCTGACTTTTTTGAAATCTTTTTCTTTGATATTCTTTTTACTCTTTTTGATATATTTGATCCCAATCACTGCATATTTCATTGGTGAAATTTGAAGTGCTGAAGACAAACCATTTCTCTTCTTGACTGAATGGAAGGTGATTTGGCCTTTAGCTGTGCTAGAACAAGGTACATTTCAGAATACAACCTCTCTTGTTATTCAGTTCCTTTATCCCTGTAGAAGACTGACATACAAATTAAAGACTGGTTTGTCACACCACGGATTTGAAATACCACACTTAATAGGCACTGTGCTGGAGAATTCAAAGAACCTACGCTCTCTGTGTCCTTGAGATGCTATCGTCCAATTTTAAAGCACACTTAAAAGGCTAAATGACAAGCTGCAGCTGAATGCCAAGTCACTAAACAGACTCTTTATAATAGAATCCCGTGCAAAGTATTTTCATCCTTTGCAAATTTAAAGCAGTGAATTTGCGACAGAAACACCAGAAAGGCGTTTTGTGCCACTGTGCTCCTTTTGAAACTTGAAAAAAACCTCTTTCAGACTACCGCACTCTCCTTTCCCTCTTCATCCTCTGCCGTTTGCACTGAAAGCTGACAGTGAATGAGAGGTTGCACACAAAAATAACATCTGCACTGATTATGCTACTGGGGTGGGGAGCCAAATGAATAATTCCTTATATTTCCTGTGTCTGTCTCTTTTCTGTTACAGTGTGACAGCGAGAGTGACATTGACGACAAGGTAAGACTGCTTTTCCTGTGTTTACTCACCCAGCGCATGAAGAATCGGAGAGTTGCGAATAACAAATTTGAGCTCTCAACTGAGAAAGGGGAGATAGTCATAGTGTATTGTTAGTGAAAAAAAGATAAGGGGGTAAAAAGCAACTGCGCCTGGTCCCAACACTGTTGATCATTTGAATCGTACGGAGCATGAAAGTGACAAGAAAAATGTTGCACATCAAGAGACTGATTTTCAGTGTTGGTTTTCTGTTCTTTATGAAAAGACGCGGTACCTATTATTTTTGGAACACTTTATGCACAAATATTTCCTACATATGCCTCCTAGCTTAGATCGTAGTGTGTGCTGCATGCAGTAAAATCTGCATTTAATCTATTCACAAAGCACATAACACCTTTATCTGCTTCTAAGTTACTCGACAGCAGCCGGAGTTTGTAACGCGTGTGTTTTATTTTCAGTATGATGAATGACAGATTTACAAGTTACAACCAGAATGTTTAACAAGATCGTTCAACAATTTCATTTAAAATATGCTTTAGTTGTGCTGCTAACTAGTAACACCTTGATTTTCTTCAGAAAGCGTTGTCATCAGGTTACCAGTTCACAATTTGACAGATGTAGTCTATCAGTTTCACCTCTGAGTGTTTGTAATCATCTCAGAGGTGGTTGGCTGATGGCAGGCACCTGGTTACAAGATGAAACGCCTTTGGGGAACCTTACGCATCCTAATTCCTGCACAGTTTAGCAATTACTCTCTGGTAAATGAATTTGATAGCATGCCTAATCTCCTGTAAGCTTAGCTCCCAGTTCTGTGGAAATGTCTCCAGCTCTCCCTATAAATAATACATTGATAGCAAGCCCAATTTGCATTAACTGTAGCCTGGCAAGTCAATAGGCTTTTATCTCTTCATTTAAGCGAGGAGGAACCGAGGGCACGAGCTAGTTGACACGACAGAGAGATGTAGCAGGCCTGTCAGTCTCCATACGGCTCCCTGGCAACACTGTGGGTGGAGGAGAGAGGGAAGTAAAGTAGAAGGAAGTGTTTCCTTCTAAGGGTTTTTGTTTCCTCTCGGTTACTTGAGACTCGTTTTAATTTTCAGTATTGAAAAAAAAAAAGTTTGGTACTACAGAACTAAACATAAAGATGGGCAGGAGAAAAATCAAGAAGCGCTTTGACAGTTTTACAGAAACTCAGCTGTCTTTCTGTGTTGTTGGTTATGTGTCAGCCTGTCTGTGGACTGGGACGCAATTCAAGACATGGTAGACTGTTAGACACTGCTGCCAAGTCTGATTGTTGAATTTCGTGCCAATTATTTCACAGTCCAAGAGCCAGATTGTAGCTTCACCTTCTTCTCAGACTACTTTTCATTAGTATGTCATCAGGAAGTGTTTTAGCTTGAGAAATCTCTGGAAAAATAGTAATGCCACTTTTATTGCACACCAGTTTGCGCTCTCACTGTGAGAAACATAGTCAGTGCATATTTCTGTAGATGTTAGTGCAAAAAGACATCTTCCTGAACAATCAATGTGAATCCTAATCCATAAGCAGCAAAGTAATACTGCAAGTGAAAACAACTTGTGAAAGTTACTATTAGTCAAACTATCTAGGCTTCAGTGTGGTCGCTAGCTTGTTTTTGTCTGTCTCAACTCTTAGTTTCCATTCTCAGTTCTAAGCTTTTTAAGTACAAGTTTCATGTTTTGTCAAGTCTATATTAAAGCAATACTGACTTGCCCATATGTACAGTGAAAGAGTCGTCAGTGTTATTATTCCTCTCGTTCACACACTGAAGTTGACTCATCTTAGTGGCAGTGATAGGGAGCAATATTCACATGCTTGTTGTTTTCAGGTAGAATAAAATGAACTGCAAAGTTCAGATGAAACTAATGTGCATTTTTACACATAACAAGAGCTTTATAAAAATAATAAAACAACATTTTAAACATAAAGATAGTTTTTAATACTGGGATGAAAACGCTTTGGAGTCAGTGAATGATTCGTTTTCCTCTGTCGAGAGCCTCTGCCAGGCCTTCACTGCAGCCACCTTCAGTTGCTGCTTGTTTATGGGTCTCTGCATTCACTTTTGTTTGCAGTAATCCAAAACCTGGCTTTTTTCCCCTTTTTTTAGCTGCCAGCTAATATTATTTTGACTTCAGCAAGCAACATATGGTAGGAATGCAGCACTGGAACACAAGAACCTAAAATGTATGCATACACTGCCAGTCCATAGTTGATTGTGGACTGGCTAGTCACACAGGACTATACTGAAAAATGATCATCTAACTACCTTGTTGAAGAATGAAACTAAAAAATAATAATAATAAAAATTTTTATTAGATAAGTAAAAACGGGGGCCTCAAAAATAAGTGTTAAAGTGTTCTGTTCTTCCAGTAGTGGTAAAGTTCCATTCCCACGAGCAGAGGTATTGACTGTAAACAAAAGATTTCTCCTAAAGCCAACAGGAAATGTAACAGAGCAATGGCATAATTCCAAAACTACGTTTCGCTCTTTCGCTGTTGTGGATTCTTTGAAAAGTCTCTGTTAGTGTTGACGTGTTTTCCAAGCGTGCAAGAAGAAAAGAACATCTGGATAAAGGCTATAGCAGCCCTGCCCTTTTTATTGCCTCAGAAACACGTATTACCATAATCAAGGTGATGAGAGTTGCGAATCATCCATATCAAATTGCAGAGGAAGGGAGAAGAATGGGGAAAAAATAATTTGACAGGCCATCACCAAAAGCAGGAAAAAAATATGACGGTGTAAAAATTGGGTTCCATGAGGAGAAAGACAAACACTGTCATTTGTAATTGCCTGCACTCAGGATAACTCGACAGTGATAATTTTCTGCAACGTTTTGCTAAAACAGGTGCCAGCTCCTCCCGAATCTTTCCAGTGAAAACAAAGGCTCCTTTCACATCAGATTACCAGGCACCTGAACACCCACATTGTCGGGATTTCACAGATTAACTTAATTAGAATATTGCTTCCAGGTGTGCCCCCAGGGTGCAATCAGTTACACTGTATTTAAATAACACTGACGAGTTGCTACAGCAAAGTCAGTTTAGATTGCTGCACCTTGTGGAACTCGCTTGCATCAAAGCAATGCTTTGATATAGCACCCAATGGCGTGTTTCCAGAGCATGTCAGATTTGAAATCTTTAGCAATTGCCCAGTCGTTTCTAGTTAAGTGCGAGGGTGCCCTAAGAAATAGCTTCATATAGATGGGCCTGCCTTGATGAAACAAGCAATCAGAATCTTGGTATAGTGTTCACATTGTTACCAGTGTTTGTTGAGAGGCCTGTCATGTGATGTCATGTTTGACAATGAGAAGTATTGAGTGTGATTTTATATAATATACCCTTGATATTGGCTCGTCATATGCCTGCACCTCAGAGGCATAAAACAACCCACAAAATTAGGAATTCTTAAGTAGAACAGTCTTTTCACTGTGTTTACTGTCATTAAAGCAACGGTTAATGTGTTTGCACAAAGCTATGCTAAATTTGAAGCTTGCAAAGAAAGTAACCACAGCTTAAATAAGAAACAGCGTAGCAACACAGAAACTAAATGTATTCACGTGAGACTGTGCTGCACACATGGGAACATCATTCACCGTTAAGTCTGGATCTAAATACTTTGAGCTGCTAAAATGCTCTCATATGCCCCAGAACACGTCTTAGCTCTGCAGAAAGTGGGCTGAGTGATTGGTTGTGCTTGTAGAATGGGACAATTAGTGTGCAGTCACAGGGTCAATGTTGGGTGAAATTGTATAAAGAATTTCAAAACAATTTTATTTTTATAACACCAAATCGAAACAACAGCCATCTCAAGGCTCTAAAGACCCTACAATAATAGACAGAACCCCAGCAGTCAGCACTTGGTGACAGTGGGAAGGAAAAACTCCCTTTTAACAGGAAGAAACCTTCAGCAAACAACATGTACTTAAAATGTAAACAAGCACATTTTTTACGCTCTTTTCCCCAACAACTCATCAAAATCCTCATATCACCAGCAGTAATATCTTTCTGGCTCCTAACCACTTCATGGATTTCTTGTTTCTTTTTGCTGATTTATCACTTGACAGTGATATTAAGCAATTTACTAATTAACTTAAACCGTCTTTTAGTATTACTGATTTCTGCCTCCATCCTTCTGCAATGAATGAACTTTCCAAACTGGCCAGTCTCTGACACATCTGAGGTACTTCAAGTCAGGACATCATTTTCTTTCATTGGAGAGCTATGGAAAGAAATAGAGTGGTATTTTATCCCTTCTCAGTTTGTTCATGCACTCTCCTGGAGTGTCATCCTATCTCCATTAGGCCTCACTTTGCCATCTTCCCTAGCTCCTCCAATTTCCCTGGTATTCTTTCTCCTGTGCAAATATTATAGTGGCCTGTATGCGAAACATTAATGCAGCAGCCTCAATGGCCACACTACCACACAGCGGAGGACACCCCGGTCAGCTAATTCTATTTGGTCCTCTTTGCCGAGCAGTCATTCAGCAGAAAGTGAATCTGTCTCCGAGGGAGTCTCCGAGGACCATTACCACATCCTGTCAATGAGTTCTTTTATGGCTCTGGTGTACTCTTCTACCAGGCCAGCACATGGGCTCTGACTGACACATTAATTCCCCCTCTACGTCCATATCTTCCTGCAGTTTGCAGAATGAATGCCATATCACCACGTCTCAGCGACTTATCATTAATGGCTCGTCGGCTGGTGGTATCCTCCCAACTGAAGCGTTGGAGGTTACGTCCTGTAAAGCTGGCAGTACTCGCACAACATTACCGGAGGATTGGATGGGGATCAAACCATATATGTTAACAGCACCATTGCCTTCACCTCTCTTATTGTTTTAACATTATTCTCTTCTTGTCCCTGGTCTTTTTCATTCACTGGCTACTTCTTAATTGCCTTTTCCATTGTTCATTCTTTACATCTTTTCCTCTGTCACCATCTTGAAAAAGGAAAGAAGCCAATAGTAATATATATGCATGTAGATATAGCCTCCACACTCAACTCCCAGTGCCTTGCAAGCTCTAGATTGGTCTCCAAGAGTCATCATATTCAATAACAAACAGGGCATGCACCGGGCTGCTGACAACCTGAGCGTTTTTTATGGATGGAAAAAATGGACCGGCTTAATGTTTCGACACAAGTGATCATCCGTCCTCATCTCTTTAATGAAATTAGATTAAGTGCACCTGGGAAAGAGCTGAGAAAGCAGAATGCCTCGCCACCATCTTTAGTCTAAAACCAATTTGCCAGTAATATTCCTTTCCCCCCAGCTTGGGAATCATCGTCCCTGATTTAAAATGGAGGAAGAACGAGATGAGACCAGAGCTGACTGGTTGCATTCAGCTCCCCACAGGCACTGTGAAATTAGAACTGACACCGGCAACACAGGCCTTAATATGGAGATGTCATTTTTTTCTCTTCTTGCTTTTGTCTTTCTCTCTCCTTCCGCGTCCTTCATTTCTTCCTCTTAGTCAGTTAGTTCCTCCTTTCAGGATTGTTTTCGCTTTCTGGCAGAAAGCAGAAAAGGGTGGAAAATGTGGAGAAACATTCAAATCAGAAGATTAACCATTCCCCCTAATTTCAGTATTGTTTGGATGTAAAGCTTCCTGTGAGTTTATGGATTAAGGTTAAGATTTAGTTTATGCTATAATCAGCTTCTTAGAGGAAAATAATTCTGACTTTTAGCTTTGTACACTGGCCAGAAATAAATATATTCTTCATTAGTTGGTCTCATGATGTTTATTACATCTAGCTGTTACAATGTACCTGGAAGCACTTATCTCTTTGATTGATATTGGGCTGTTTGCAACATGCTCTCATTTATGGTCAGCTCCAGCTCATATGAGCTCTGCAGGCTTCTTTTTTTTTTTTTTTTTTTGAGTGGTTTTCAAGCAACGCATCTGTTGCACATTTAGTGCACAAGTATGCAGTTATCAGAGAGCTCACTTTGATTTGCCTCTGAAGTGAAGAAGGACACATTTAGTCTTAGCAGCATATGATGCGTGTGTATTTGTGTAGCTTAGAAGCAAGTGATACTAAGGGCACGCTCTGCGGTGAAAACCAGCCCCAGTGCATGTTGGGAAGAAGAGGCGTGATGACAGAGAACGACTTGGAGTTTCTGCAGGGCCAGCCAGCAGACACAGCCAACTGACATCAGCAAAGACAGCTTGTCACTAGCAATGCATGTCATACAGCAATGCAGGGACAGTCAACGCAGCCGTGGCATCACCGATGTGGCATCCAATATCCCGGTCCAGATTCTTTCTTAAAGGTTAGCACAGATGTTGGCATCGCAGATGAAAATAGAAGGTCTGTGGCAACCAAAACCACGTCAGCCACTAAGAACAAGGGAGGTATGAAAACATAACATGGCATCCAGACTGTAATCTTCTTTCACTTACTGCCGTCTTTCAGCGAGGCTGTTTGTGTTGGCAGAGAGTGTTAATAGAACATAGTTGTTCCTTTGTTCTGTTAAAATCATAGCACACACCCTACCCTCTGTCTCTGGAACAGCAGTGCTCTGCTAGCTCTTTGAAAAAAAAGAAAATCCCGTCACCACTCAGCCATGTTCAACAGCTTGTGATCATTGTTATTGGGGGAATTATTGTTGCCTCGATGAACACCAGGTTTTGCTATGTGTTTTTCTTCCACCCGGACTAGATCCATTTTTAGAGGCGGTTTTCTTCAAACACTGTTTTTCCCACCTGAGAGCTCCGATTCTGTAATAGAAGAGTTTTCAGCAACGGCCAGGTGAAACGCTCGATTGAACAATTTTCTGCTAGAGATCTCGTCAGTTCAATGATACGGTAATAGAGAAAGCATGGCACGCCATATCAAACAAGACAAGTTGTGAGATTTTACACCAGCTGTGATGTCACAATGCATCTAACTGGTACTGCATCAAAGTATTTGGATCTGTTGGGAATAATGCTATAAGTGCACTGCGTTATTTGTTATATCCATGTTTGTAGAGAATATTTTTAGCAGTATACATTTTGAAAAACAAACTTTTTTTTTAATTAATAGTTGCATTTGTAAGTTAAAGAAGATTTCAGCTTGGATTGGAAGCTTCACCCACAATTTAATTATTTCGAAAATAATTAAAATTAAGTCATGTTGAGGTTTATTTATAGGTCATATGCTTCTAATGATGCGCTTTTACAACAGTCACTTAATCAGAAGTGAAGTAATCTCAGTGCATTTGTGTGACAAAACCTTTAGCATGCGGCTAAACTCTCTAACCCTGTGCTAAGTGTGTGTCCACTCTGCTCCAAACCCACATGGCACAGAAATCATTGTTTTTCAAGTGGCCTCTGTTTGAATAACAATCCAAGCACTATATACATTTTTCCACATGAGTAATAAAAGTAAAATTGACTCCACATTGGATACAGATGTTCTGTGGGAAGCGAGTAAGACACAAATGTTTTTGTGTATGTGGATGTAGGATTTGAGCGTTTCTGATCGTGCATAAACATAATGCCAAAGTGGGTTTTTATTCAATAAACATGGTTGGACTGTAATTACTTACACATTTCTTCTGGCTGGAAATGGAAGACAGACTTGTGTGCGTTTATGCTGGCGCACCAAGACTCTGTCTCAGCCTTGGCTTGTCTGCATGAGGCCGCTTAATGCAAGAGGACTCACTTTTCCTTCACAACAAATGACATATGCATTCAGGGATAAATATAGAATTCCCTGTTGTTATTAGGAATCAGTACCATTCTGGGTAATGTTTCCCTGAAGAAGCCTTGTCTCCTCTTTGCCCTTGAAAATGATTAAATGTAGTTTAGGTTGACTGTGGCTGCAGGAAAATAAGAGCTCCTGTTCCTTTTAAAAAGTAGCCAGTCAGCAATGTTGTGTGACACACTTTTTATAGAAATCTTATAAGAAATATCAACACGTATTAAAAAAAAGTCCCAAGCTATAGTTATTTCTTGAGGCTCTTTATTTAATCTTCAATTACATACTGAGGCCAGGTTTCACAACCTGTATGGGAAGGATCAGTTGCAGCCCTCATAATGGTGATGACGGACAATAAAGAAAGTGAGCAGTGAGCAGCTTTCCCACCGGCTGAGAGAAACATATACCATCGTTCTTTTGCTAACCGAGTAAATCTAAACACTCAGATGCCTGTGGACGGCCTGGTGACTGCCAGACCTGAAGCACCGCAGGTCCTCGCGTCACTTCGGCTCTGGAGGGAACTTTCCGTGGGCGAATGTGTATGTGATGTGGAAAACTGAGAGCCCCGTAGAGTAGAGGCCTAAACAGGGGCCTGCTGTCTTCAATTAAACCAGAAACCCCAGCCATGGCAGTCCCCTATGCACAAAAGCAGTCTGTGATGTGCACCAGTCAGAGGACGAGGTACAGGGCTTCAAAGATTGAAGGAGAAATAAAAAATTATGTCTTTCCTAAAAGTTAGGAGGAATGTGGAAGCAGGGGGGGAGAGCAAAGCAGGCATTAATGATGGCTGTCACTCATGCTCACTTGCCAGTTCCTTTTCCCTCTTCGTATCGTTTTGTCAAGCTTTAATTAGCGAACACACCTGGACTGTCTCTGAAGTTAACTGTGGAACATTGCCTGCCATGGTTTCTGTGGGCACTGAAGACCAATTTCATGCAGGGCACATTGGCACAACTGAAGCTGATATGCTTGTCAGTTGCAGCTTGACACACAGAAGCGGTATACCAGCTCTTGGATATGTATGAGGTTTTGGAGCTACAGACATCGACCAGCATTTGAACGGTCTCCCTGCCAAGCACCACCGACACAGGCGGCATGGGCATCCATTAAATTAATTTGACTTCATTAGTACAGACCTGCTTGGCCTGGGGTGCCCACAGAGATGCCAGAGGGTGGGAGGTAGGGGGCTGGTGGTTGAGTGGCATCAGCCGCTGTGCTCTGAGGAGAGCGAACACATGGCACTGACAGGCGGAATATGGCCCCAGTTCTTACACCGGGACGGCTGCCAAACAAAGGCAACATGCGTCACTGGCTTTAGGGGAGCTCAATCAACACCCGGTTGGAGTATTAACGCCATGTGTGCCGTGCCACATCAGTGAGGAGGCCGCGGGTCGCCGGGCAGCCTACAAGTCAAACTTGTGCACACAGTGAATGTGGCAGAGTGATATGATACAGGGACGCTGCCAACGGGTTGACCCACCGCCATCACCTTTGTGTCTGCTGCCAGAAACGCTTCGTATTATGTTATAAAGCTCACGCTTATTATTGTTGTGTTGTGTGCACAGTTTTAGCTTGTGAGCGATTAAATCATGCTCGCATGTCAGCAGGACTGAGCCGCACAATACTGTGCATGTTTTGACGACGTTCAGTCTAATGTGCGCATAGAGCTGGGCGATATAAGATTTTTTCATATCACGATATGGTTTTTTTTTCATTTCAGGCGATAACGATATCTATCACGATATAAGCCAAATAACTATATTTGTAAGATTTAAATGTGCCGTTGCTCACAAGTAAAATGTGAAATACTCAGCAGCTTGTTTTGATTTAAATATTTATTTCCCATAATAAGTTCAACAGGGTAGATGTACTTAAGGAACATGAGACTTTTTCAGATAAATAAAGGCAAATATTGCAAACTACACAAAAGGCAGCCGCTAAAGCGTTTAAGTTTCAAAATAGAACAAACGAAACAGACTAAACTGTCAATTCCACTTAGAAACAAAATATTAATTCTAAAAATAAATCTTAGTTTGTTTTACAGAAGAACAGACAAAACTGACTAACTTTTGTCAATATCAAATAAACTGAGAACTAAAAGGAAATTCTCAATCTCTCCTTGTTGTATAGCTTAGCTTTTCAAACAGTTTCAACAGTTACGTTAGTCTGACAAAAGCCGAATGACGAATTAGCGCTTCCAGTCAGAGACTGAGCATGCACCGCTTTATTGTATTTCCAGACCTGCTTTCGGCACAATTTACAGTGCGCGCTACTCCTACCTTCACCTACGGAGCTTCTGTGGCTCTTCCGGTCAACAATCTCTCCGGCATTGGAACCATCATCTGTTTTCTCTTCGGTAACCTTCGGTCACGCTCTCGGTTGATTTTTCTCTAGTCGGCACACTCATTTCCTCCATTACCCGGGCGGCACGGCGGCTGGCTGCTTCCCAAACAAATACACATGTGCGGCTTGGCACTTGTGCCGTACGTAACAAGTCATGTGACGTGACGCTGCGGCTGTGATTGGTTCGGCTCTGTGCTAGTTAATTTGGATTGGCTGTTCTTCTTTTTTTTTTAAGAGGACAAGAGAGATGAGGTCTATCGCAATAGTTTAACCTTTCTATCGAGAAAAAGTTATTTCGCAATACGTATCGTTATCGTTCTATCGCCCAGCTCTATGTGCGCATTTTTCGACAAACTACTATTAGTACTAATGGCGAATAGAATTACTGTTCCAAGCACTTCTCTGTATGATTGATAACAAGCTAATGTCCTCAGTAATGAACAGATATTACTGCTTTTTATCTAAAAGTTGATTTGATCTGGATCTGAAAACCTTTTCAACTCAGTTGCACCAAACTGCCAGCAAAGGTGATAACTTTGCTTTGACTTAGATTTCCTGGGCTTCCCTGTAATTGTTTGTTAAAGAAAACAGCGAGCTCACACGCCTTGCTTAAAAGCACCTTGATAGCACAATCTGCATCCTCACAACCCCACCTACAGCCACCTTCTGGAGCTGACCTTAGCTCTGCTCGGAGTGGTGCACCTGATAAATACAGAAGTGTGGAAATAAATAAAAAATAGGGGGGGGGGGGTATTAAGTCCAGATAGGACTGGAAGGTAGCCTGAGGGTGGTAAGTGTTCTGCCTGACAGCAGTGAACACTTTGATCAGTGAGGCCCGTCTGAAGATCGCTTCCACATCTGCACAGGGGGAACGAGCTGTAAACTGCCAAGAAGCATTTTAATGACAGTTGGATTATAAAATGAAAGAGGGCTCCAGATGGCAGGCAGTGCAGCGGCTGCGGTTCGAGGGGAGGCTGTTTAAACTGCTTTTTTATTGATAAAATATGGGGTGAAAAATTGTGCAAGGCTTATTAGGCATCCCACTGTGATGTTGCTCAGCTGGCCAAGCTGTTCAGCATGGCCCTCATCCAAACATGCCTCCATAAATTTTTAGCAGTACCTTTAAATCTGTAAGATCCCTGCTTGTTAAGTTCACCCTGGCTCCCCCAAATCCCCCACACAGTATTTGTCCTTTAAAAGACTTGCTTGTGTCCTTTATTTGTGAACCAGCAGGATGTTACTAGCTCAACGTAGACTGAGGAGGTGGGAGGACAGGGGTAGGGGGTTCCCACATAACGTGCTCATTATCGTCTCCCTACAGCCAGAGTTTACCCCTTAAACAACTTAATTCCTGTATGATTTCATTAGCTTTACTCTCCGAGTAATAAAACGAGGCTGACCTTATTAATTCGAGACACCGTGGTTATGTCTATACTTAAATACACAGGGTGCTGTTCAGGGCAGAAATGCTCATCTGGGCTTTGACTTGTGATAACTGGTTTCAATAGTGGCTAAAAAGCAGAAATGGTTGGATTTAGTGTGGATCGACTTCCAATAAAGCTCAAATTGCACGATTAGTAATCTGTATCACTAGTTTCAGTGCAAAATGCGTGAGCGTGTTCAGTAATGAAACCCTTTTCAGGTAAGTCATGCTGAGGCTTCATAAATGCACATGTGGGGACGAACGTTGATCATGTACGGGGTGGAAAAGTCATGTTATATTTGTATGTAATTACTAGTGATGTTGATTGTCATCTTCCAAATATCTCTCAGTCAGTTAATATTACCTTACACTAAAGTGGCCTAATGCATGTCTTTGATTTGGAGCTCAAATTGAATTTGCTTGAAATGTGAATAGGCCTCATTCACAAGCTGAGAAAAGGCAATGGTATCAGTAAAAGGGATCGCTAAAAGCTGTCTTAACTCCTTCAAAATCTATACATGTCACATCTATGTCTTTCACTCGGGAAAAGTGGGCCCTCTTCCGCTGAGATATGTTGTTATCCATGCTCTCACTGCTAATTTAAAATCCATTTAAGCTGATAGGGTGGTTGACTGAAGCGGCGTTTTAATGCCCTCGCAGAAATTGACATATACACCGCTTTTCCTACCTTCTGAAAACAAGCTGTCCCCATTTATATTCCATAACTACCACTTCAAGGCCAACTTGCCGCGCCCCCATTGCACCCTCACGCCTATCCGTGGCGTCAAAGACAATTACTGTCAACATCACATCAAATTACAACTGTTGGTTTGCTTGTTTGTCTCGTTATGTGACTTGAAAACTGCCATCTTCTACCCAGGGAAGGTCCCCTCCCTCCTGCTGTCCTCCCTTTTGCCCACCCTTACGGGTCTACACACACTGACACGCATAAATCCCAGCGCAGAGAAGAGAAAGGACAGGCAGCCGGCAGCCTAATGGACTATTTTGTAATTGCGATTGAGAGGAAGCTGAGTTGTTGGATGTGTCATAATTTGACAGCTCCGAGCCGGACCATGACGCTTCAGCCGCAAATGTTTCCCTCCCCCCTCCTTTCTTTCCCACTCCTTCAAATGCTTTCTTTCTTCCCCTCCACGGAGAATAGTCAGAAAGGAAGGTGATGGGAGAGATGCTTTCGGCACATTCTGCTTCTCAAAGCTCCTGGCTCTGTCATATTACTTCTTTTTTTTCCTCTCAACCCAGCACACCGCCACACACACACACATATCCCCACCACCTCTCTCCTCGTTCTCTACCTTCACACGGATCCCCTAGGATAGAATAGGCAAAGCATCTCTGAGCATTCAGATGCGTTTGAAGTGCAGGACAGATGGGAGGCTCGAGGGACTGTAAAAAATGAATCGAGGCTAGTAATAGGAGAGATGTTTTGAATCCTCTCCTCCATAAGTTATTTATCAGGGGCCCTTAGTGGTAGAGGAAGACTTCAGAGTGCTCCCTTAATGTAGCATCTGATGACTAGTAGGGGGGCTGTTCCAGGAAGTGCTGTTGTAAAACAGGAGGAGAACATTAGCAGGGAAGTCTCCCAGGGCCCGCGCAAAAGAGAGGAACAACACACAGGGCCACTCTTTCCCAGCATGCAACGCAGGTCAGAGAAGGAAGGTGTACCGCCACCGACCCCCCCCCCCCCCGCCAGCCCGTGTTATCAGATGAGTCACAGAGCAGGATGTTCTGTGCTATGATTCCCACCAGGCGAGCCACAGCTGAGTAGACCATGTGCTTCAGATAGTTGTGAAAACGAATCCGAATCGAATCGACTGATGTGATTGCTGAGCGCAGATTTTTTATTATTATGATTGCCTGTTAAATTTTTTCCAATTTATTATGACATTTGTAGCAGTCAGAGGAACAGCAGAGTAGTATGCCAGTTAAAGTAAGTTACTGAATGTAGCAATTTATGTCTTCAAACAAAGAGACTTCACCTTTGACCTTCTTTGGTCCACAGCTTTAGAGCCAAATTGTTTTAACCTTTGGGTTTGATTAATTAAGGAGTTTATTAAAAATGTTAACATGACAGGAAGTTGACATGAACTGCTTCACTCTGCAATATCAGAAGCAAGCACTAATTCTCCACTATTTCTTATTTTACCAAGAGGAAAACAATACTGACAAAACAACAAGGGTCTCACCACATTGTGTATCACTCCAGTAATGGTCCAGGCCAACCAGGGAAGTCTCCAATCACTGGAGACTAATGGCCTCTGAACTGATCACTCAGGTTAATAAAGACCAGCTAATGACATAGCTGCTTCGTTTGTGTTAATTGCTCTCTGTAGACCTCTGCCATGGCCCGCGTCTCCCGAGCATCTGTCACGAGGCATATTCCCCGACACAGCTCAGACCCTGGCCTCGGCCCCAAACCAGGCACGCCGCCAGACACAGTTGTCCGCTGGTGTCCTTTTACCGCGCTAGGGCGAGGGGTGAAAATACAATGTCTAAGTAATGTAAACTGTTTGTGTTGGCAGACTCACATCCTGTAACACTTGATGTGTTCACAAGTGGATATAGACCTCAGACATATGTTGTCAGAATATAATCCAGAAGCTATATTACTTTGTCTATATCAAATAATTATTTAAGTACATTGAGTGTATGGATGAATGCAGTGCATCCCTTTATGGTTTTACCCCATATGCATGCATCATCAGCAAATCAGCGACATTAAAGTGCTTTTATTTTTATCTTTTATTTTTATGTATATTAATCTTTAGCAGAGGAGAAGCGAGTGGCTAATGCTTACAACTGTAAGACTTTATGGTGCAGATGGAAAGATGCACAGTACAATGTGGAACGATTTGTTTGTGTATACTAGGGCTACAGTTTCTAGACACTAGAGCATGTTTGAATGACAAACATGTGGTCCAGTTTCATTCGATATGCCCTCTCACTCTGTTCTTCTCCATTCAGCAGTGAGAGAAACATTCAGCACGTTTTGAGCAGGATCTGTCTGAATACAGTGAACCTAAATCAACTTCTTTTCTGATTTAATCATATTATACTGTCTGGCAATAGCTATGAACAAATAACAGGCTGTACACAAACAATACATACCATAGAGTGCTCATTGCTTACACCCTCTGAAGTTAATAAGACAAAGCAATTAGCATTTGATTAACATTAAATAAAAATAGACATGCTTCAAGACAATTTGCCACATGAAAGGAAAATGAAATGAAATGAGTAAAAGACTGTCTTGCAAAGTCAAATCAGGTATTAGAAGCAACTTTACTTAATAAGATAATAAAAATCTTAAATAATGATGTGCAAAAAGTCTTATTCAGTATCTTGGTGTTATAACAAAAAGCACCGTCTTTGTGGATTAGCATGGTTTCACCAGGTTCTGCTAGTAACAACACCGTCTAAAAAGAAACATCTGGAACACATCTGGAAAACCACTCTGGAATCCTAACTGAATTTAAGGTGGACACCATAAAGTCTAAGCCTTTTTCAAAGGGAATTACCTGAAGTAATACCACAACTCACAAGCAAGGGGTATTTTGCACCCTGCACTTATGTAGGAACAATATTTCCTCAGTGGTTCTTCCTGTATCTGCAGGATAAGCATGTTTTTAAGTTGGAAATTTAGTCGCTGACTAATAAGATTTAGATATATTACAGGCAATTTTGATCTACATTTATCCACATTCATTTGGAGGAGAGTTAGCTGCCCCGCTGTATATTTTTTTAATTTTGCAGAGCTTTTGATGTAGATGCAGCAGTGGCCATTTTGAAGCACTGACACATGGTGCAGCATTACAATGGGCAGCAATTTGCATATCATTTCATGTTGGGGATATTAGATTAATGGCTTGTGACTAGTGTGATGAATACTAATTTAGCCTTAAATCATGTGACTCTTCAGACATTAACAGCCTGCCCAACAGGGAGCACTGCAGCCAGACCTTTTATAAGGTCAGCTAACTTCTTTGGCCAAGTTCTTCCTGTTCCTCGTTCGTTCTAGTCAGTTATGGGATTTGTAAATGTTTGCTATTCCAGGGACTGTTGCCTTCACTGTTAATGCTATATAAGCCCACCACAGGGGTTAATGTCATTTCCATTTACCCTGGGAGACAATAAAATCTGCTGATGGAGTTAGGGAAGCAGTGATGAAAATCATAAATGTTGCAGAGGCCCCAACTCTTCCCCCCAATGGCCGCAATTTGACTCTCAGCGTGCTGGCCCCCGGTGTAGCCAGCTTTTGTGGCCACGAGGCATAATGATGTTAATGTTGTGTGAAAAGGCTGCAGAGATAGGTAGGCACAGAATCATGCAGCGTTTTAATGTAATCAGAAGCTGTTTGGATTCATTCCAACAGGTTATGAAGTAAGACCAAAAATAAAAGGACAAAGGACTGAAACCAGCACAGCTGAACGTCCGTGAGGTTCTTCCTTACTGACTGCCTGTTCGGCCAATTTTGTATTGTGTTTGTATCAGCTGAACTGAAGTGAACTGAAAATGGTAGCTAGATGTCTGTTGCTATTAGAGTGCATTATGAGTATGTAAAGGTCACCCCGATGTTTTAGTTTGAAATAGCACAGAATAGTGTAATATTTGGCCCTATTTACACCATGGAGGGGGGGGGGGGCACATTACAGCATTATAACCCTATTCGGGATTTAGACACTGTATACCAAAATGTTAAAACCAAAACTATAAAAGTTCTCTCTAATGAGCTCTTACACTGATGAATATCTCTGTTGGTTTGTCAGGTAAGAAACTGTGAACTAGTATAACGTGCTGCTCTGTTATGGGTCTCAGCAGTACAGTAAAGCTTGAATGGGGATTCAGATATATAGTGATAATTTTATAATTTGACACTGCTGCAGTAGTCATGATGTACATTTTGTATTAATGTCGCAGTATTATAAGCATCTCTTTATGAGTATATTGAGGTTTTCTCACATACAGGAGTGTGTGTGTGTGTGTGTGTGTGTGTGTGTGTGTGTGTGTGTGTGTGTGTGTGTGTGTGTGTGTGTGTGTCTGTCACTTTATTCAATCTCCTGAGAGTAGATGGCTAGCCAGGAGTATGGAGGGAGGAAGTGGGAGGGTGTCCAGAGGGAGCTGTTTGATTGATGTGTTTTGGGGTAGTGGATGTGTGTGGGTGTGGGTGTGGTGGTGTTGAGGATGAGGAGGGGAGAGGAGCTTGATGGGACTGTGCCGCAAGAGGGAGGCACGGCTCTTAAGTGGGGGAGGAGGGAGCCTTAACAAGCCCTAGATTGTTAGTGACAGGCAGATACTTCAACACTTAAAGTAGAAGGTTTGATTTAATCACAGAGCTGTCATTTGTTATTTGTCTGGCTTGCTCCACCAGGGCCACGGCTGATCAACTGCCTGGTCCCAAGAGAGCCCTTTTTCCCCCTGTAATGTCTAAATCCCCAGCACAAATTACAGGCCTGCACCTCCCATTCCCACCCCTCCACTCCCTCACTGCTTCAATCCTGCCATGTTAGGAGATGAAGGCCAGAATGGGGGATTTACAAAGAGAGGGAAGCAGGTTGGCAAGATGTGAGCAAGGAAAGAAGACAGGTACAGAAATGAGAGCGAGCGAGATGGAATGGCCTCAGGGCCTCTAAAGATCATTAATAGGACTGTCAGGGAGGTTGCCAGTTGGTTAGCTTATCATAAATAAGAAATGAGCTCCTCCCTTCTTGCCCATTCTAGTTCATTAATAATGCCTGCAGCGGCTATTTTGTTGCATCGTACTTTGAAGGGAAGAGAGACAGAGCGATAGAGGCACGATGATGGGAAATTTAGGGATGAACGGGCCTCACTTTCCTGCTTCAGTAATCTGATAGGACAGTCTCCCAAATTACCAATGAGACCCCGTACCACCGCAGAGTCAATCAATTCCACAAGCAGTCAGGACAGTAGGAACCAAAGGTGGACTGTAAAAACCTGACGTGATAAACTAGAAAATGAATTGTTTGTGTTGTTTGAGTAAAAACTTAAATGAAATTTTGATAATCCAATTTCCATTTTTATTTCCACATACTTGGAAAGCTGCTGTTTTGAAGCCATGCTTTTCTGTACATTGGACAGTATTCAGGGGTTAATTCAAAGATTTACACAACCATTTCTAACAGTTTGAACATTGAAATTGTTTATGGCTTAACCAGGACAATATACAAATGCAGGCAGTGATACAGTGCCCTCAGACTGTTTCATCTCACCTTGTACTTTGGTGTCAATAAAAATAAAAATGCAGTCTCTCATTCCTGTGATTTTGGTGAGTCTTTAGTTCTGACATCACCTCCTCTTTCCCACTGTGGTCTAAAGACTTCTCCTCTCTTTGGATAGGAAAGATTTGTCCCTGGTTTTCACAATAAAAGCACATGTGGCAATGTGACCGTCACACATCACTGACGATGGTATGTTGCTACATTTTATTTTCTCAAACAGGCTATTGTGCTGTTAGTCTTTCCAAACCAACATCACCTTAACTGATACATGTTAGATGTCTGATTGGATTATTTGTTATCTGTCTGTTATGTTGCATGGTTAGCATTAGCCAGCTAGCTGGTTTTATGATAGATTTGTCTATTTAGAACTTTATATATCAGTCACACCAACCCATTAGGAGTTTATAGGAGGCTACCAGTGCCCAAACTGGGAAAGTTAGTATGAGTGATGTTTTACTAGCCAAGAGGCAGCTAAGGATCAATACGTGACAACATGCTGGCTGTAGTGTGCAGTTTAACAGTAAAGGGGAAGGAAGAAGAGATGGAATCTTTATCTTCTACAGGATGTAAAATAACAGGGTCATAGTTTGTTTCCACAAACCTGCAATAAGCACATGTTTGTGCAGATAATCTGTTTTAAATAGATACAATTTTCAAAAGTCCCTGTAGTTTCAAAGAGTTTTTCTGCTGTTGTAGATGTGTCCATCCAATCTTGCACCAGTTATCTGCATCTAACAATAAAGTGCTGCACAGCAAGCAGTTATCTGTAATCTGTTGTTGATGCTGACATATTTCCTGTAAGCAAAAACCAAAACAGTTTATCTACATCACTGTATTATACAGGCTTACTTTTCAGCTTTAGATCTGTATTTTTATATTAATAAATTGTAAAACAGAATATTTTCTGCTGTCAAGCAAGTTAAGGTTTTAAAAAAAAACATCAAAAACCTTTTTAAAACTATTTAAATTTTTAACTTGTTAGAAAAACCCGACGTCACTGTATCGTTTCCTCAACATTGCTGTGTTTGGATGGAAGATTGTCTCATTTGTTGTGTGTAATCGTCAAATTGAAATTATCATTGAATATTGTCCACTGTACATCAAAGTCTGACTTCAAACTAAAAACCGCTTTTCCTTTTTTATTTTAATATCTACATAAAATGCCTATATGTCAAAATGAAAACCTGAATTATATTATTTCATTTTTTAATTAAAACTCACATAAAAGGAAAGAAAATCAGATGCCATTGCAGAATTAAATTAGTTTTTATAATTTAATTTATAAAATGTTCCATAAATTCTAAGAGTGCTTAGCACAGAAGAAGGGTTTATGTAGCCTGATTACAAAAAACTGTCTATTCTGACTCTGTGTGACTGTTAACTTTGATCTTTGAGACTGGTACATGATGGTCAAGGAATATATATGACATCAACTCCAGCTAACCATTCTCCTGGGATGTGGACAGAGACGGGGGGGCCACACATCACCTGGAAAGACTGAAAGTGATGAGAGGGGTCGTTGGTTGTTAAAGAGAGAGCGGAAGCAAGTTCAGAGGGGTCAGCCTTCAGGTAAAAGCATTGCCTTTTAATTAGGGTGAAAGGATATTATTCTTTTATAAAGGCCAGGGGCCTGGTCGCTGTTGAGGCTGATAGCAGTCAATGGCGCTCATTAACCCTCCTTCCTGCCTTCCACTCTCAACATGACTCCATCTGAGAAGGCATAGATAAAAGGCTCAGGCTGGCCACAAATGATGGGGGGGCATCTGAGTTTTGTACTCTGTACTGCTCTCTTTTCTTCTCACTTTCTCTTCCCCTCTGTCTATCTGCACACCAACATCGTAAGCCTCTTCGCTTGTCATAGATCAGGGGTCACTAACAGGCGGACCGGGGTCCGAGTCCGGACCCAGTCGCCATCCTATATGGACCCGGACCTATAGTTAACAAAATATTAAATTATATTTAATTTTGACGGGGCGATTCAATTTTAAGCAGTAACCTTACATTGTATTAGACCAGGGAACATGCTGTATTAGACCAGGGAACATACTAACCAATTGTGTGCGAGTTACGCCACCCACGTGACACTACTTAGCCAATCACATCTGCGCATTCAAGGCGATCGCAACGCTGAGTGCAGACACAGACAGACAGAGGAAAGACATGGTGAGAGGTGAATGACAAGCGAGACGATTAACGATACAGTGAGACAAGACGTGAGCGGGAGTCACAAGAGGTAAAACAACTATGGCGCTTTCAAAAAAGAGAAAAGTAGACACCGAAAATAGAACTTTCAAGACTGAATGGACTGACGCATATATGTTCATTCTTCCGGCCGCAAGCAGCAAACCAGTGTGTCTCATATGTTCAGAAACCGTGGCACTGATTAAAAGTGGCAATGTCAAACGCCACTATGAGACAAAGCACAAAGCTTTTGAACAATCATACCCACCCAAGTCTGAACTCAGGTCCCAGAAAATTAGCAGTCTCAGAGCCCAATATGATCAGTCCACAAGGATCTTAACCAGTTCTTTCACCGCCCAACAACGTGCTCATGAATGTTCCCTCAGAGTTGCGTGGATTTTAGGTCAACACAAAAAGCCCTTTGCAGATGCAGGTGTTGTCAAAGAGTGCATGAGTGCAGTAGCAGAAACATTACTTGAGGGTAAACAAAAAGAAGAGCTTCATGACAAAATAAAGCAAATACCTATGTCAGCATCAACAGCCACAAAGAGAAGTGAATTATTAGCTCAGGATGTGCTATCCCAGCTGGAAGAAGCTATTCATAAGACACCATGTGTAGGCTTGGCTGTAGATGAGTCCACTGATGTGTCTGACAATGCTCAGCTGTTAGTTTATGTAAGGTTCTTCAACAATGATAAGAAAGAGTTCTGTGAAGACCTGCTAGGTGTAACTTCCCTTCACAGCACTACAAGAGGAGAGGATATTTACCTGGCCATTAAGGAAATGTTAACAAAGCGAGGAATAGAGCCAAACCAAGTGGTTTCAATAACCACAGATGGAGCCCCTGCTATGATGGGGAGAGAGAAAGGAGCTGTAGCAAGAATGAAAGAGGACAATCCCGAGCTAATCTCTTATCATTGCATTATTCATCAGTCAGTGTTATGCTCCACCCTGTCAGACGAGTATGCTGAGGTGATGAAAACAATGATAAAAATGATAAATTTTCTCAGGGCATCTTCTTCTTGTCAGCATCGCATGCTCAGGGAATTTCTCAGAGAAGTTGATGCACACGCTGATGATCTTCTGCTTCACAACAATGTGAGATGGCTTAGCAAAGGCAGGGCATTGGAGCGATTTTGGTCCATCAGAAGTGAAGTAGCAGCTTTCTTGGAAGAGCTGGAAAGTCAAAAAGCAACAAACTTTTCTCTCTTTTTAAATGATGGGAAAAACATGGATATTGTGGCCTTTTTGGTTGATATCACTTCACACCTGAATGAACTGAATTTGAAGCTGCAGGGCAAGGACAATTCAATTTGTGAACTGATGACAGCTGTCCGCTGCTTTCAGAGGAAACTTGAAGTGTTCAAAGAAGACCTGCAAGGAGACTATGCACACTTCCCAACAGTGAAGGAACAGGTTCAGGGACAGAGAGATGTGTCCTCTTTTGTTGACTTTGTTGATAAGCTGATTGAAAACTTCAGCAAACGTTTTGATAGCTTCAGCTTTGGACAGCAGCTCACCATGTTCATAAAGAACCCATTTGCCATCACTGATGTCAGAGGGTTCTCAAAGGAAGTCACACAGCACTTCAAGTGGGCAAATGCTGGGCCTCTTCAAATGCAACTAATTGATCTCCAAGCAGATGTGGCCCTGAAAGAGCAGTTTGGAAGAACTGAACCTGCCACTTTCTGGCCCCAATTGGTCTCTGAGACAGCTTTCCCAAATCTGAGGAAAGTAGCCCTGTACATCTTGACCATGTTTGGCTCCACATACAGCTGTGAGGCAGCTTTCTCCACAATGAACATAATAAAAACTAAATATCGTTCCAGGATCACCAATGAGCACCTACACATGTGTATGAGAATGGCCCTGACACCATTCCAGCCCAGATTTAAAATCCTAGTAGAGCGAACTAAAGCTCAGTTCTCTCACTGAACAACAGAAAGTTGGGACGTGGAATATAAGGGGGAAAGAAAGAGAAACTGTAAAATTGTTAAAATGTTTTGATGTTATCTGTTGAAAATGTATTGAGACTGTTTAGTCGAGATGTAAAATGTAAAGAAAAAGGGAAACTTTTTTTTTCTGAAATTAAGCACTTTGTTTTAAGATGCACAATTTAGCCATTTTATTTATTTTCTCTAATTCATTTTAAACAGCAGCCCTATTTCTAATGTAGGCCTACTGTGTGTTTCAGTGTTAACAATAAATTTTGTTGAAATGTTTTAACTTGTATTTTCATTGATTTGACAGTCTATTGTTCATACGTTCAGATATAAATTTTAAAAAAAGAAAGAAAAAAAGGTTGCTTCTCTATCACAATCATAACGTAAGTTAGACATTATGATGTCCCGGACCTCTGCTTGAGAAGATTTTCTCCAACTGGACCTCCTCAAATTTTAGTTTAATACCCCTGTCATAGATTATACTTAATTTCTCTCAGGTGAGCTTCCCGGGGAAGATGGGGGTAATATTACTTTTGGTAGTGTGTTTAAGATGCCATTCACTTGGCTGGCAAACCTAGCAAGGTTACATGTTGTTATCGTTGTGACGTGTTCTGAATAAAACGCTTGGGTCTCCTAAAGACGATGGTATAGGTCCAAACAAGTATTCAAAAGAAATGTTTTTTACAGATTGCTATGCATCAGGAGCAGAGTGTGTGTGTCAGTATATATTCACATATATTCTCCCTCTGGTTCTTCCTAGACATTAAAAAACAGTCATGGCAGAGCGACAGGAAAGAGAGAGTGAACGAGAGAGAAAAAGCATTGCAAAGAGAATAGCAGGAGGCCAGCGCCCAGAAAGCATGATGTATGATTTTATTCATTCCTCCTTCCTGTTCCTGATTAGGGGCCTTTAAACTGTGATCGATTGACCCTCAGACGAGCCTCAAATCAAAGGCAGACACTGTATGTGCTGAGTGAGAGGGAAACGCATGGAGGCATTAGAGGCATGTGGCTCTGAGGTGCACAGCAAGAGGTTGATTCACTTTGTGCAGGCCAGCTAGAGAATAGGATGACGGAGATGGGGTTGTGGGCCGATGAAAAACCATGGCACACATTTACATGCTGACGTGTATAAATTCACGTCTGCACTCCCTGAGTGCACATACAAAGCTTTGAACACACATAAGCATAACCTCAAATGATACTTTGTGTGTGTGTGCATGTGTGTGTGTGCGTCTAGTCAGTGGTCATGCCTCCAAATAACAACACAGAGGCTTTAACAAGCACGTTCACATGTCGCCTCTGCTGGGCTTGTCAGCCCAGAGGCTTAAACTTCCATCATTCACTCCACCATATCCATATTTTACTTGAGCTCCTCTAGTCCCTCTGCATTTTATCCAACACCTCCCATCCTTGCCGTCTTAAATCTCCTGAGATGAGCCCCAGTCTTCAGGAGATGAGCACACTGCAAACAATTTATGATGCCTTTCTAAGGAAGTCAGATCTGGCCTCCATACCTTGGGGATCTTTTTTTTCCCTCCTCTCTTTTGCAGTGCTGCCAAAAGAACATTCTTATATGTAATCTCTGGCTGAAGGAATGGCAGACAGACAGACACATGTGCACAGTGCACATTTGTTTTCCTGCTCTTGACCTACGACGGAGCGTAGAGCTACGGAGAGAGAGAGTCAAAGAAAGGCTGCCTTACAACAGATGGTTCTCCTTAAGGAGCTGAGATGAAACTCTTTGTGTTACAAGTCCTCTTTGGTCTTTTTTGAGACTCCAATCGGTTCAGGCCCCCCTGCTGGGCTGCGTTCCAATGTGCTGAGGCCAAATGAATGCATAGACACACACACACACACACACACTTTTGAGTATCTGATGCATTGTCTCACCTGTCTTCTTGCTTTGAATTATTGAGCAAATTGAATTCCAGTTAAGGCTTATAAATTGTCCTTGGAATAGTTCTGGAACAAGACCGAAGTTGCCGGACTCATCATTTGACAGATGATTGCACTGGGACTATGAATTTTCCATAATAATTTAATATAATACAGATTAGAAGAATATGCAAATATGCTTAAAGCTGCACGTATTGCTGGAGGTAATGGAAAATGCATTGTTCTGTTTGTGCGCAATAGTACACGCGTAATTTAGTTTTATTACATGCACTGAGATTATCAAGGTAATGTAAGTAGCCCTCGATATGTTCAGTAATGGGCTACACTTTTGTTATTATGGTGGCTTTAATGAATGATCACTGCAAGTCTCGTCCTGCAGTTGTTTAGGACTGATAATCTAGAGCCTCCAACAGATCGATGTCGAATCTGAATAGGAAATGGAGTGCACAGCAGCCGAGGCCCGTCTCTGAAGGAGGCTGGGGGTGGGAGAGATTGCATTCCAGCCAGAGTGATGGCATCACTTCTCAAAGCGCACACGCTCGTGACAAGTAAACTGAAATCATCATTGATGTTATTTATTTTCAAATGCTCCCCGCTTGACAGGCGACATCTTGTTCGGCACGCATCCCAAGGGAGGCCACGGTGCTCAGCGTTTCTCGGCTCCATCACGCGCAGACAGCCGCTCGGTGCTGACACCAAAGGAGTGGGACTCACTAGAGACTTGCTCTGGAATTTGTCACAATCCTGCGCCACACGAAGAAAACACAAATGCACTCAGCTCCTTGTTTACACACATTTCCAGATCTGTCGCAATACTTGTCTCCCACCTCAGCATCACCGCACAACACTAGAAAACAAGCGGTTGTTTGCCCCAAAAAAAAGCAAGTCTGTTAAAGTTGTTTTTGGTTTTTTTTGTTCCTGATAAATGTCAACAAAAGTTGAATCCGAGGAAAGGAAGTGCGCTGCGAATGCCACTGACTTCCTGTCTCTGTCTGATTTAGACATGACGTGTGGAATTCAGGACTAAATTAATGTCTGTCAAAAAATAAAAAATAAACTGTTTTCCATAAGCTGAACCAAATCCCTGTAATTTGGTGTTATTTTAACTCATTTTGCCTGATGAAACATTTATCCAGATGTCAAATAATGACCAGTGCTAATCACTGTTATGCTCCTATTGTTACCCTGCTTTTCTAAAGAAAGGCCGAGCTTTCCTTTCCAGTTTTCCACTGTAATCTATCATGGACATCAGAGCGGAGGCTCCAGCTACACTCTTCCATTCTGCTAACAACATCAGCCCAGCAGCACTGTCTATCTCAGCACAGTCACAGGCTCTGTATGTGTGCTTCTGCACATTTGAGTGCCTTTGGTAGCCTGGCCCATCCATTCATGTGTACATGGCCTCATTATCAGTCAGTAGCTGTCTGAGCTCAGGGGAGGTGGTGCAGATGAAGAAGCGAGCATGGCGGCGGGCAGGTAAACCAGCCGTGAGCCAACACCAGAGCCCAGATACCCTCGGCATAGCTCCGCTAAAGGAGTCCATTTGTCAAATGTGCCTGCACCGAGGCCCGCTAGGGAGTACATTACTGGCTGAGGCCCCTGCAGGGATGGGCCCTCTGACTCGCAGCCATACTCACTCACCGTGCTGGCCGCCCAAGGTGCTTCCTACAGTCAGCGGTGACCAGCCCCCAGCCTACTCTCATTCGATTGGCTCATTAATAAAACAGCCTCCACACGAGAGCAGGGGACATGCTCCAATGCTCTGGACATTGCTCTCTCCAGCTAATGGGCCAGCAGGGAGAGGCCTTTGTCTGCATCTGACTCTCTCACATCCTTCAACGTGTCAGACGAGACAATGCAAGGGAGGATGGAGGGCTTTGACTGTGTAAAGCCCAGATCATGCTGTATGTGAGCCCGGGCTCAGGCTCAGTATTCACCATAGACCTCAATGTGTCTTCAGTCCGGGCAAGTGCCCGAGCTTTCCTCCATCAATTCCACTTAGCCTCACTTGGGCAAACCTCCTCAATTGTGTTTCCTCTCAAAATGATTATGGACTCCCTTGAATGTGTCAGTACCATAACAGTATCTCCACATTCTGCAGTGATTTCTAGCACCATCCACCTACTCTTGTACCTCCTCCTACATTGTCTAGCCCAGACAGTGTGAATCTAGATATTTTTTTCTCTCACTCTCTCTCTGTTTTTTTTTTTTTTTATATCTGTTGCTGTTTTGCATGTTAAGCTTTGGTAGAAGCTGCTCTGATTCACAGCTGGGCTCCTGGGGGAGAAACAAGAGTTTTGTTTGTGTTGTTGTAGGACATAAATCTAACAAGAGAGGTGGAGATGGAGCACTAAGGCTTATGGATCCCTTAGGGGTCTTACTGAGCTCCTCACTAAATAAATCTGAATCGAAAATACATATGGAGCGGTAAGCCGTTCACATAAAGGAGCGCTTGTTCTCCTCAAGGAGAGTATCAGATTTACTGGCTCCACAGTGTGTCTGCTGGATCCCACCCATAGCCCGTTAACACAGACGGAGACGGACAGACACTCGGTGTGCATAAAGTTCATTGACTGGAATGTTTCTGTGATGTAGCGAGCCAGAAACTAGTAGAAGCACTCATCCATTGTTGAACCTCTCGATTAGTTGGTGGTATGCATTTTCTGGAACTAACTAGCGTTCTCATGGCGCTCCATTAAATTCCATGGGATCTAAACTTGGGCTTGTTTAGGGAGCTATTTTCTTACTGTCACTGCAATAGATATCTGCCCCCTGCTTGGATATAAAACCCGTGCTATAACATTGCCAGACGCAATTCACGGGCAGAGGTGGCGCTCCCCAATTATTAGCTTAAGGAAGCAGTCTAGAGATTTATGAATATCCCCAGATGACTTAGAACAGCTCTAGTCACTTCCATATGTGACCTTGAGGCCGAGTGGTTGACAGGGCCCTTCTAGGCCGATTAGGCCCTAGCTGAGAGGCCTGCCTTGTTGGCAGCTGGGGGGCCAGGGGAGCATAGCCTCTTGAGCTCAATTGGTAAAGATCACAGATGTAGAGGCCCAGTGAGGGCAGCCAGTTACTGGGTCGCCACAGCCAGTGAGTCCCTTTTTCCTTGACACTGGGTTTACTGTTACTCTCAGACCCTTGAAGAGGAAATAACAGAGGTGCCAATTAAAGTTTTAAGACATTAAATAAAAACCCTCTGTTGTTGCCTTTAAAACATCCCAGTTAATCGTTGTTTGTCTTTACGACGGACCCTCAGTCAGATGCCATCATTCTGCTTTCTATCAGAGTGAGAATGAGTGGTTTTGTGTTGAAATGTTTTCTCCTCACCCTTCTGCAATCTTTCCTTTGCCTTCCAGCTTGCGGCTTGATTACTATATAAACAACCAGTTTTATTCCTGAAATGCAAAATGTTAGAGGGGTGGCTGTGCAGACTTTGTTGTCTTTTTGAGGTAGTCACCAGTTTATCTCTGTGAACATCTGCAGGCTATAATAACTGCATCATCTATATTTTCAGTTTTGCCAATCATGACCCTGATCACGATGAGCCAACACTAAAATGTTGAAAAGGTTTTGTTTAATGAATGTAGTCATTTCAAGAATCCCAGGAATTAAAAGACCTTTTTTAAAAGAATACTTTAAGTTTAAAGACTTATATACTACTGGCTCTTGTAAATAGTCCCATAGAGAGACCAAGTGAAGATTTTGTACCTTTGATGGATTTAAAGTGGTCAGGTTTAATTTTTACATGATTTTAGTGACCTGCTCTTGGCTCAATGGGCCAAAGATATGTTTTCCATAGCTGCACAGTGATGTGTCTCCATCTCTATTTTCTCCCTTTCCATGTATGCCACTTCACTCTAATGTAGCACAGCATGCATGCACTTAGTTTCTCAGGTTTCTCTGTTATTGAATTTAGTCGACCTGTAAAGTGGAAACCCTAACTGAACAGAGCTGCATTATTGGGTTCTGACCATATGTGAGAGAATAGGAAATAATAAGCTCAAATAAATTACATTCATCTCATGTTTGAACACCAAACACAGTCTAATTCTTTGAATTTGACAATGGTAGGGTATATGGATCCCGTCATTTTTCATTCTGTTTATTTAAAGTGCGTGCAAGCAAGTCCACAAAGCCACCGCGGAACAAAGACCAGTAAAAAGACCGATATAATACTGATGTCAGAGGCACTCGGCTTCTGTCTCTGGAGCTGAGTTGGTATAATTAGCAAGGAAGTCTCTTGCCCTTGCTCCAATCTACCATCAAGCCCACCCGATCCCCACTGGGCTCTGAGAGGTCCCAGGGCAGCTTACTTGTGGGAATAGAAGAAGTGGTCAAACAGACTGTGCCCCGAGGGAAGGTAGGTTTAGAAGTCACGGTAGGCCTGTGGCCAGATGAACAAGGGAGCTGTGATGCAAAGAGGATTTTCTGGCATCATGACTGAGCTCCCCGAGAGCTAAGTGCATAATCCGTATTACATTCATAAAGGCCCCACAGATTAGCAGACATCTTCGTCAAAATGAATTCAAACCTATCAGTTCATGGGGAACATAAGTGTCTAGAGTGAAAATGGGCTTTTATCAAAAACTGCTGAGGAGACATTCCCTTTAAAGGTTTTTATAGGTTAAGATATTCAGGCTGAGAACCTTAACCTCTGAAGTGGAAGCCATTAGTTTGGAGGGCAAGGGTCTTCCGGCTAAGAATATGGGATTTCGGGTACTGACACGCACAACTGTAGGTTAAAATGGAAACCATCTGACTGTTGTTAATGTCTTAACTCGTTTACAGTGACTCACAGGCAGAGGTTTGATAACTAGGCTAGCAGGAAAATGTGTTTCTTGTCTCACTGTCACTTCCCAAAGTCCTCACATACGAAGTCAATATGAAGTAATAACTCTGCCTTAGGCATGGCCTCAGTTGGACTGTAGTTTATATAATAATGAGATGTGATTGAATAAAGCCAATTTTCTATTGATGTGCTATGAGTGGTTAAAATCTAATTTCAGTAATTTTCTTGGTCTCTTCAGCATTAATTTGTCATTAGCTGATATTCCAGAGGACTTCTCATGCGTGCAGGATAAAGTGCGTATTCTTTGCTGAAATGCCAAACAGTGGTCCAACAAGGGTGTGTATGATAAGGAGAGGTCCACAAGCTTGACTGGGTGGAAACGTGCTCGGTGTGTTTCCTGCTCAGCCCGTTCAAGTTTGACTTTGTGTCTTTGGGTTATAGTTGCTGCAGACCTCAGTTCACCTGACTTCAATTATGTGACTTGTGGTTTGTTTACCTTGAGTTTTTCTAGGAGAAACAGAGCTTGCCACCAGTTCGCTGAGAGAACAGCGTAAAAAGCCTCTCAGTCCCTAATTAAATTCAAATTCTGTTGGACGTTTTATTTTGCATGATGATGTGATGTTCCCAATTTCATTTCAGACTAATTACTTGCCATTCACTTGTGTTTTGCAAGGGGACTTTTGTGCTTTTCTATACGACGGAGGCTTGTTTTCATCTCTGACGTGAGCTCATATTAAATTACTGCATTTCTTTTTATGCTGTCTGTGCCGCATTCAAACGCCGAGCAGCTTCGTGGATCCTATCACGAGAAAGTCATTTAAAGCGCGTTTAAATCGGAACAGCAGTCAGCACACGCCGTAATAGGTTGAAAACATTCTGTAATCTCTTTATGAGGCTTGCTAACGTTATCAGCCATCCTCGTCTTTGAGCGTCTTCATTAGAAAAGCTCCTCCCTCGTCTGAAAACGGGCCAAGGTCGCAGGTTTTTTGTTTTTTGGTGTAAGGACTGGGCTGCATGCACTGCATGAATAGCACAGTGTTCCCATTCCACATAGCCTATTAGACAAAACTGTGAATCAATAAAACTGTACAGGGCATAGTTAATCTACCCACCACCATCTTAGCATCTATTTTGAGCGCGAGGGAAGCCGGCAGCCATTTTGTTTTCCTGTTTTCCTGAATAGCTCCAATGAAAAGCAGACGCCTGTGCATGGAGTTAATTAAGCCATGGTTTTAGAGCCATAATTGATTGAATCATAGAGTCATAATAGAAATTGCGGGGCCTCAGCAGCTGTGTCTTACTGAATTAAAACCAGTGGCATCCTCTGCTGGTGAAAGGATATGTTAATAAGGCCGTGAATGCAATCAGATTTTGTTGTTTTTGTCCTTTTTTTAAGCTTGGGTGCTTCTTTTTTCCCCAACATTTTTCCTCAAGGGGTCTTATTATACACTTCTGTAACACTAGAGAGTTAGTGCGCAACGCAGTGGGAAGCCAAAAGACCCTCCCCCAGCCCCCTTAAATCTGTCAAAGCATCTGTCTCATCTACCCCGGCAAATCCTTTGACGTGTGGGGCTAAAGAGCAAGCCTTGTATCATTCATGAATGCTCGTGGATTTCCATATCTGACACGGCACTGACGTGCTGCTGAGAGCACTTGTGTCCGCATTCAGTGCTCCACCAAAATGTGACAACATATGGTGACCATGGAGACGTGGCATGTGCACAACTGTGCTCCAGTCATCCACAACTGTGCTGATCAACACACGTTTGTTCAGGTTTTTCTCGTTACATAGGGAAAGTCGCAAAATCAAAAACTGGACAACTGAAGGAGATATAAGCAAAAATGTATACAACGTGTACAATATGTCCTCTGCAGTTTCCATCATTCTTCTTATTCGTGCTCCTTTTTGCAGCCACACTCTCGCTCTTCTATTTTCTTTGGCCCTTTCTCTGTAGTGTTATAGTGCAGGGGAGGTAATGATGAGAAATGGAGTTATAATGCTAGTTGTTAAACCTCAGGCCGCACAACAAATGTGCTTCAGAGAGCCGCTTTTGTCTCTGAATGGATTAGGTCTTTGCTCTGGTAACCCTATATTTAATCTCACTCCAGTCTCCACTGGCAACTCTGTGTTTGTCACGGTGACAAATATTCTGTCATTTTCTCCTTCTTATGTCTTTAACCACGGTTGCACCTAAACGACTGCATAGTCTTTGTTTGCTGCTGATTGTCTGTTGTTTTCTGATACAGGAAAACTGAAAGTTAAATTCTTATCTGTGTCGGCTTCTGTTATCTCAATAACTTCAGCGTGAACGTCGGGCTTGTGTTAAAAACAGCTTGTCTGGCTGTGCAAATTGTTCTTAGCCAGCACCTGGACTCCATTACTCACCTTGCTGGGCATTATTGGCTTTTAGGAGTCTTCTGTTGCTGCAGCCATTATAAACTTTCCCCAACAGCTCAGTGTCTACATGCTAGTTCAGTATTCTCCTTAGTTGTTGTACTCTCAGACTGCTGGCTCACTTATAGTTCCTAGAGTGGAACGGGAGGCACAGACTTCAGCTTTCAAGCCACTATTCTGTGGAACCAGCTCCCAGTTTGGACTCAGACAGTCACTCTCTCCACTTTTAGGATTAGACTTAAAACTGTCCTTTTTGATAATCCTTATAGCTATGGAGGGATCAGGTGACCTGGAATCCTGCCTTAGTTATGTTGCACTAGGCTGCTGGGGACTTCCCATCATGCACTGTGTCTTCTTTTCACTATGTTTATACACCACTCTGCATCTAATCATTAGTTATTATTAATCTCTGGCTCTTTTCTATAGTGCATCTTTTATCCTGTCTCCCTCCCCTCATCCCCACCTATCTCATCAGATGGCCCCGCCCCTCCCCAAGCCTGGTCCTGCCAGAGGTCTCTTCCTGTTAAAAGGGGGTTTTTCCTTCCCACTGTTGCCAAAACGCTTGCTCGTAAGGGATCATCTCTCTGGGGTTTTCTCTGTATTATTGTAGGGTCTTTACCTTACAATATAAAGCATCTGGAAGCAACAGTTGTTGTGATTCGCTGCCATATGCATCAGTTAAATTCAGTAGTTCTTTTTTTGCTCGTTGCTATGTGGTGTTTGCACTTCCTGATCCCCCATTATTGGACAATTCAGTCATTCTTTTCTTGCTTTTTATGATGAATTTGTAAAATAATGCATTATTACATCTTTTCTGTGTTTTTAATATGATATTAGATCCTCTTGCAAGGCCACCTCTGACTTTTAGTGTTCTATTTGACAGCGAGAACCTTTGACCACCTGATCAGGCACTAATGGTGATTTCCTCCAAAGAGCCACAGATTGTAGGGTGATTATTCTCAGAGAGGCAAAGAAGTCATAGAATGTTAATAAACTGGTGCCAGTCTGTATTAAATTATCAATGTGCATGAAAAATTCATCTCCAAACGCCTTTCACACTTTCTGAGTCGGAGCACAATTCACTTTTATCTTGTTAAAGGAATGGAAATTTTATTACAAGGGAAAATAACACCACTTGTTTTTCATTTTCCGTTTCACATCCCAAGCAGCGGTTAGACGTGAGATAGCTCTGATTATTGCGAGCACTTTCAGTATTCATGCATAATTTGTTGGGGTTTGGTTGTCTTGTATGTAGGCTTTACAACTCTGCAGCAAGTGGCATGGCTGTCCTTTCAGAATGCAGTGTTGCAGTGAAGCATAGCAGAGGTTGCTATTGCAGGCTCCCTGCTAAGTGCCCATAAATTACTTGCTAATCTCACTTCTCCAATTTCCATCTTTTTTTTTTTCTTAGTGTAAATTATACCCCGGTAGAGACAAATCAGCAGCAAGACCACACAAGGCGGTGCCTTCTGTTTTCTAGACGAGAGCGGGAAAGTATAGTTTTTGCTTCTGTCAATCTTCCAAACAGCTAAGGGGGAGGGAAAATGAAAGCCGTGGGTCTATAAACAATTGTGTATCAAATGCAGGATCTAGTTTGCACATTTTCTCCTACCAGTGCTGCGAAGAAGATAAAGAATGTCAAGGTGACATGTGCGTGCTTTTGGCGCGAGAATAAAGACAGCAATGTCCTTGCTGATTCTATCAGCGGTTGCCATTCTTTACCTTGTTCATTGAAAGAGGAGGGAGTGGGGGAAGAAGGCCATAAAAGGGTGGGGTTGTAGGAGAAGAAAAGGCAGAGAGAGCATAACATCCCTCCCAGAAATGCTACTCTAACGTAACACTGTTATCAGCTCCCAACTGCTTTTCCTCCCTGATCGATCTGTGGTGCTGGGCGATGCAAATGGCTTCAGCTAGCCCTGGGTGTTCTACCATCAATGGAGAGTAATTATCTTCGGCAACAACCAATATTGGATTGTTAAGCCTCGGGATAAGTTAGCCGGCAGAGCCTTCAAACAGTCACTCACCTCTGTGGGCTTGAGCGCTGATGGATGGATCAGCTGGGACTAGCTGCTAGAGGGGCTCCCGAGGCAAACTAGCAGAGTTACCAGCTCTCATCTCCCTCTGCCCTAGCAGCACAGCCTTTTGAATCCCAGAGAAAATTCATTTTTAATGTGCCTGGTGGAGGGCACTTTTTGTTCTACATCGCCTCGATCAATCAGGATGACTTTTCATGTCGAACAGGAACCTACAGAAACATTTGCCAAGAGGGCTTTGATGAGAACTTTCAAACGAAAAAGAAGCTGCCTGACAAGCCTTAAACATGCAGTGCATTCATATTTCTGAATGCAAAGACTCACCCGCTGAACATAAGTGTGAATTATCACTAGCAGAATAAATTTCCACATATAATCTTAATCCAAGTAGTTTGCTTCTTTATCTCATGCGCTTGCTTGTGCATCCTTAGGGAGCCTTTATCACTATAAAGTCCTTTAATTTTTGTCAGGTCTCCTGAGGGTCCTTCAAAGTGTCTGACATTTCCTGGCCTCTGTTCTCAGCAGCAGTACTTGTATTCTGGAGTACACTGGTGCTCCACATGGACGACCTAGAAATGTTGTCCATATTGAAAGATGGGAGTCATTGAATAAGGTGCTGATTCTCACATTGCTGGTCTATGCTACTCGAGCCCCTGCGATGAATAAATCATGGATTCTGCAAGGCACTCTGCAGATACAAATTACAATGTACAGCTGCAGAAATAAAATGATATAAAACATGACCGTGTCCCATTTTGTGGGTAGCGACCCACGTTGCGCCTCTCTGTCATCTTTACTAGCAACAGAGACTGGATGGATGGACATGACTACCATAAACACAGCTACCTAAATGTGAAATCAACTCCTGAGCTCATGTGTATTTTATCTCCAGTGCCTTCTGGCCTTGATATAATTTTCTTTAAAGGATGGAATTTACTCTTCTTTACTCTCGAATAAAAAAAAAAAAAAGAGAAACGGGATGATGAGCTAAAGATCAACCTTCAAGAAAAAAAATGCCTAATAGCTTCATATTAAATTTGCTCTTCGTGGTCAATATTAATACTTCCTGTCAACATCAGATCTGCAATCAGCATATTACTGCCAACACTCCTGGCTTCTCCCTTTACATAACAGCTTTTACTGTACATGCACCTATTTTAGGAAGCTGTTGAGTAGGGGGATATTGTATGCCAAATGCTATTTCCACAAGGAAGATATTTGGACCAGGGCTCTAGATCCACTCAGTCAGTGCAGGCTTACCTGAGATTAACTGTTCTCCTGACTGAAGCTGGCAGCATTAGTGGCCCACCGCTGAATAGACGTCGAGACGAAAGCTAGCTGTTAAAGTGCTGAAGGACAGAAAATACACCCACCTTTTTTTCCCCCAGAGGTAATGTAGTGATTATACCCTTACCTTGGGAACTGAATGTGGCCTTGCTGGTGTAAGATGGAAACCTGCTAGAATTTCTCTTATGTGTCCGTTTCAGATGTCTCAAAAATATCATAGGAATACTGTGACATTTGTGAAAATGAAGCATTTGACGTGGTCGATGTCATATGGAAATGGAAAGGTACATCTTCAAGAAGATGAAACACTGGATACAAGATATATTTTGTATTTTTTGCGACATTGTGGTTACTTTGTAGTTCACAGAAAATTACCTTTAGATAAGAACATTTGGGAACTTTTAAAGGAGCTGTGATACATTTATTCCCTAAATATTTATTCCCGTCATCTCTGAGACGAGTTATCCCAGATTCACTGCTGGTCCGGCGTCTACACCGTGCCGGGTGCTTCCTAGTTTTATCTTGGTGCATTTTATTTTCAGCCGCTTGCGGTCGGCTGTTATTTACGAGTCATCTGTCTGATTGACCAAAGTTACATTTAGTGGCGTCTAGATTTTCCCTGTCGAATCCCAAATGCTTGTCCACGTTAAGCCCTGTCCTGTTTATTTGGGATGGTGGGTTCATGTGTTTGTGTGTCTGTTTGTGTCGTGATCTGTGTTTTTAAGAAAAGTCTGTAAGATCACCCTTAATCACAGACAGCTGGGAAATAATTACAAGTCATGCATTCCAAACACAAACCATCAGAGTAGCCTATAACACATCACTGTTGTTAGGAGACAGTAGTTCCTCACCTGCAGGCGCAATGTGTAAATGGCTAGTTTGTGGCAGGAATCACAGCATATTATTTATCCATCCACAATACTGTATTTATGCTTTTTTTGTTTTTGAGGGGTTTTTATTTCACATAACAGAGCTGCCATTCTCTCGGGTGCATCAGTGGAGTATAACAAAGTATGGCAGAATGTAAACACCAATCTTCTACTTGTCTCCAGAAACTCCACAGGGAAGTAAAGTTCTGAAAGAGCCCCCTTACTCTGCGTTGGCATTTTGCAAGCATAAGCCTCTTTCAACCTGACTTCAATCATGGCTAAGTTAAGCAGGTCACAAGAGTGAACAGGATAACCACAGGGCTAACTTTGTAGGAGACGTCAAAGCTCTATCCTCCTCCTCTTTAGCCTCCGAGAGTTCTCCTCTAAAGTACATTTTAAGAATAACATCTTCACTGTGGAAAAGGAGCAGATGGATGCTCAGTAAGGACTGATGCCAATCCATAGTCCCCAGGCTGCTAAGAGTTTTAGGGAATTGTTGCAGAATAGAGGTCTCAGTGGGGGGAGAGGGGGAGTTAGGTTTTGAACTTTTGGTTGAAGCACATAAATTGCTAGATGGAGTTGGTCATGATGAAGGAAATTAAAATGTTCCCTACAACTTGGTTTTCCTGACCACTCATCTTTATTTAGTGAGAGATTTAATCTTATTGCATGTATAGCTCCATTTGTATTACCAAATAACAGGAAAAACATGCGTTTTATTACATTATTCAAATAGTGAACACGCATGCACGCGCTGCAGTAAACATTAGGTCTGAAAATATGTTCACAAGCACTGTATCATCCATGTGAAGGTGGGATATCGTTTATTATTTTTAAAGTCATCTCGAAAATAACAAACACATAAACTGGTGATTACAAAAAGAGCGGGAACGAATGGGAAAAAACCCGGGGTCCATTATTGGAAATAGTGTTAACAAATCAGATCAAGTCCTCGTACATTGATTGCTCTGGTCTCGTCCTGTCCTCATTTTCAACAGCTGCTGCCACACACGCACACAGACTCACACGCAGACACACACACCCCGGCTGACGCGCAGCACAGCCCAGTCTCTCGCTCTGTTGCGCGCCGAGAGCTGGTCCGAGAGGAGCGGAGCGCGCTGCGTCTTTTCGGGACTTCTCGTCTGTGCTGAACGTGCCAGGATCTTGTGGATAACCGTCCGATGATGTTCACAATGTGCACGAAACGATCTGCGCGGCTCTTGGATTTGGATTTCGTCGCGTTTTCTCTTTGAGATCGACAGATACTTCGGGGAATCTATTGTGGACGATCTGTCATCGGCGCTTTCCACTATCCGAGTTGGAATCCTATGAGCGGTGCTCCGGCTTGACAAAGATTCTCTGTGTTCTCTCAAGGAGTCCGAATATTAGCAAGAGAACTTTAGTGAAGTGAAATAAACTGCGTTTTCACTCCGTTTCCTGAAGATCTCGCCGTCGTTTTTTTTTTCTTTCGAGAGACGGAGGAAAAGCCTCTCGATGAAGATTTATTGTTGCGGCAGGTTATTCTGTGTTCAGTGAAAATTTCTTATCCTCTCACCTTTGAACAATATTTTTCTCCATTGGATTTATTCCCAGTAAGGCTTTCTCAAATATCTTTATGAACGCGTCTTCGTATTTGCTCCAGCCTGGGTGATTTGGATATCTTCGCTGCCGATCTCATTGCATTTGGAATCGGTAAGGTTTAGCGCTATTCCACCGATGATTTTGTTGCTTCCATTGTTCCCTCCCTGTTGAACTGTTCACTTAGGGTGATTAATAAAAATATTCCAAGAATTACGCTTTCCGTCCAAATGCGTCAGCGTAATATTTAAGAAAGCTGTTCGCTAATAGTATTTTTCTTTTATAGCTGGACTCCGCCGGTGGCAGGCGCATTTTCCTTTCCGTCGAGCCGCCGCTCGCACATTGTAACCGAAAATATAGTGAAGGTTCGAATAAGAGCCGAACTTACTTTTCCTGTTTTAAATTTCACATTAGCGGTGGCTCCTATAATTCCCTATTTATTTATTTATTTATTTATTTATTTATTTCGACAGTAATCTGGCAAAACTGAAGTTAGACCATTTACAGCCTGGTGTGGTTTAAACAACATGATAAACATTTATCTGCGCTGTGGTTTTAACACACGGTTAAATGGTGCAAGCAAATTGAGGCTACATATTTTTTTTATTTCATAATTGTATTATTCAGCACAGCATCGCTGGTTATAATCGTTCATTTTTTAAATCTGACATTTAATTGTTTTATAAATCCTGCGAGTGCAGCACAATGTAGGCATGCACCGTTAAATCCAGCACACACTACGGGTCTGTCCCGTGTCTGACTTACACAACGACGGGAGGAGCTGTTTAATTAGGTTTTCTTCCCCCATCGCGCCCAGCGCTCTCAACCATCAAGGTTAGACTGGCTCACACGTCGCCGGTTAATATTAGAGCAACAGCGATGCCTCATATGGCACAAGTCTGTCGCTTTTCATCAGTCTGCTGGAAAGCCAACATTTGCTTTTGATTATGTGTTTATGTGTGGCTACTCTCTCCCAGGTATTAGTGTTGTGTTTCCACAGGAGGTATTGTGCTCAGTAGAGACACAGTCAGCTGTTAATCTGCTCCCTGCATTTTTGTGTCTTAGTGTAGCCACAGCGGTGAAAGGACAACTACAAACAAAGTCTGTTTTCTTTCTCTTGTGATATTCCTATCCCTGCATTGCATTTGAATTAAATTAATTTGAATTTAGTGATACCCAAACACGGTTTCTAAATCACATTTACTGGTTAAAGACGCTGATTGTTTTAGAAAGCACATCTGCAAAGCATCAGAAAACAACAGTAGTTATTTATTACAGTCTCCTAGTCTATTGACAAAGACTGTGTTTTACAGTTGCATTAAGCCACTGCAGCGACTTAAATTACAAATTGTACTGTTAGTATTATAATATATATGTACAGTACAAGCTGTTAATTGTTATTTTTTGCCGCTGACGTAGACTGAGGTGGAGGCAGTACAGGGGAAAAAAGGATTCACATTTGTTTGGGAAATTTAAACAAATGATTTCTCAATTATTCCTGTCGGGATCCTCCCCATGTATGAGACGCACAGAGAAAAGCCTCTTTTTATTCACTGCTATTTTTACAGTGCTGCAAGCTCCAAAGTGGGTTTGTTGGAAAATTTCCTTAACAGTGTAACTGATGTGATCAATGATGAAGTTTCCATAGATTATTCACAGTCCATCCATTATCTCTCATTATTGCCTGTTAGTTCTCCGTGTCTTTGGGTTATAGAGTATATGAGACTGTAATACCAGTCGCTCTTCAACCTGATACTTCCACCACCTTCATATTAAAATATGTATCTTTCTCCACTCCCTGGCACCTATCTGTAATCTACTGCAGATGGGGCCCTGGAATTAGCTTGCAAAAACCTCTCTTATTCCTATCTTCAAAAGCCCATTTATCTCCAGCGAAAAGCTGATAAGAGACAGGCCTGCTTGGCAAATGTGATAAGAGGGTGAAAAATCCTCCAGCTATTTGTAATGTAAGAGTTCAGGCAGATCACAGCTAGGGAAGACATGACAAACCCAGCATCATGAGACTAATGCCTTGTGCCCCCTGAAGCCTGGATACGAGATAGAAGAAGAAATGGAGATTTATTCTGCATCTATGCATGAATTCAGAAGTGAAAAATGAGCTATAGAGAGGTTCAAGAAAATAGCCCAAGCATTTGGATGCAACACTGTGTTCTTAGCAGCGAAGCCGTTGCCTGAAACCCCAGAATGTTATCAGCCAGTGTTATAAAGTAATACTTCAGTGCAGAGCTGTTTTGAACAGTGTTGTCTAGCTTTGAATATGCAACAGTCTGAGAAATAGCAGCGGATAAAATAATTTAAAAAAACATGTCAGTTAAATATGTTGTTGATGCATTTAGGGTTAAAGCCGTGCTTAGGGAGGAACGTGTTTTTAAAGTGTTGTAAATCCCGACTGGAACCTGTCTGAAATGTGGAGGTAATCCAAATTGGCTTACACTCCGAGACTTAAGCTGCCCTCTGCGAGAAACTTCAAGAAATATGGAAGTGGGTTGTGCTGTAGATTTTCAAAACACCATGCTACTCATTCTGCAAGCCATTTAAGGCCAGCACTGCCAGAACTGTGCTCGAACACTGTTTTTCCATCTTCGCCTGATGTTTCTTTATGATTTACTTGACGCAGAGCAGGTTCATCCCCAGTCCTCGACTGTGGCCTCTGCACTGCATAAAAAACGATGAATGTTTTCCTGGTGCCGAGGATGATATCTGTAAATCCTCTGACTCAGCGTCACCCGTGGTGGATTTTACATCAAGCATCAGTCTGTTGTTGCAAATAGACTGTTCGTATGATTAATTAACAGTATTTAAAAAAAAAAATATTTACAACGTGTATGGAGGTGGACAAGGAAGCAAATTGTTCTCTCATTTACCCACTGGTGGCCCAGAGGGGATGTGGATTGTTCTGAGGACATGTCATTAGTATAACAGATGACACACAGCATGTGATGTTATTCATACTTCAAGGACACTCCCTAAGCTCCACCACTTGTGGGTCCACAGTAGGAGATGGAGAATTTATGCTTGTCCCCGTGGCACTTGGAACTACATCTTAATCCTGACAAGGGACTTGCCATAAAACACTCTCTCTACACTGAAAGCAGGGGGAGACTTTACAGGAAAGGAGGCTGCTGAGGAGCACGGCGTTTGGCAGGCTTGTCTTTTAACACGCACTGCAGAGATGTCTGTTTTTAACATTTAAGTTATAAATAACACATGGAACTGCGCGAGGCCATTAATTGTCAGGGAAGGGAGGGAAAGAGATGTTGGCAAAATAAAAAAAAATCTCCCTCTGTTTTTATTGCATTGTGGTTCCTTCAGAAATGGCTCCGTTATTAACTGTATCGGACACCGATGGATTTGTGTGCATGTCCAAACAGAAGTGACCGGAGACATTCCCTGTGGTGTTAGCAGGCTCTCAAACTGCCACACAGTGGAACGAATTGACAATGAGCTGTGGCTCTTTTTGCTCATCTCTCAATATCTTGGTTTTGCTCTCTCAACTCAAACTCTCAGCTATCTATTCAAACGTGTCTTTTGAATGCCTCCAAATGCTACTAAGTCACAGGTCAGTCAGCCAATCCGTCGGTGGTCAATGTGTGTTTCATGCTCTTGGCTCAATGCGTTGAGCTCTTTGCAGGTGGTAATGAGCAGCCCCGGTGCCTGTGGAGTGGCAGGCCAAAGTGCTGTTACACGCTTGGTTCTGTGATGTTGTCATTGTTTGTATCCTAACAGAAAATTCCCCTCTTCACTTGAAACAGCCGCTAAATCCCATGCATATGTATTTCAAAGAAGCTCTGCCTTTAATCCCTGCAGTCCTCCCGCAATTAGCCGTTGAAGAAAGCAGCTAGTGCAGTACATGATCTAATAGGGGAAGCGGAGACAAACTAGAGGTCCTTTCATTCTTAGCTGCAGAGCATCTCCTGCTCGCAATGAGCTCTTTGGAACCCATCTCAAGGAGAGGTAGAGACACTCAAGTGAATTTGCCTCTTTTGAAGCCGCCGACCTGGGTCAACCTGTAATTCTGGCAGCTGGCCAGTTTCTCGTCTTTCCCCCTCATTCGCTCTGTCTGTCTCTGTCTTCCTTACCGATTTCCAAACAGCACTTCCCCGAGAGCAGACTGTGTCTTTTGTTACCTTTATGAGGCGTAATTAAATGTGCACGGCGTGGCACAGTGTTTGAGCAGGAACCCCAGGCGTGCCATTAGCCAGATGTGGCTGCTCAATCCTTAATGATAGTGGAACAGAGGCGGAGGAGACAAGCCCAGGAGTCCTTCATCACGCCATCCCGAGGTGTCGTGTGGGCCTAATTGCCCCATCGTTTTGTGCACTATACGAGCCCCCGTGACACCTAGCTTCATGCATTCATTATGTAGTCTCCCACTGCTACTTTAGGCTGTGGTGTTCGTGTAAAACTGGAGGTGGGTGGTACACTGCAGCTAGGCTTTTAGCCAGCAAGTCTGATTCACGAGGGGAGTTCTTAACACCTTTGTTTTCAACATCGCATGCAAGAAGTTGGGTGATGTGCTGTGCAATGCAGTGCATTACACACTGGAATGTTTTACTGTCATGTACTGTCATCGTGCAAGGGGGATAAAAGACATATTTTTGTGTGCATCTGCAAGTGTAAGGATACTCAACCAAAGCTGTAAATCATTATTTGTTTTCAGCTTTGGTCCATTTAGTGTTTCTGGGATTGGTAGCGGCTGTTTGCAGTTCTCTGAATCTGTTTTAGTTGCTGAGAAATGACACAGATGTTCCTGAAAGATGGGGCAACCAGGACTGCTAAAAAGCCACTTTTATAGACAACAGCCTGCTTGTCTGTCTCTGCCTGGGGGCTTTGGAAGTTCTCAGGAATCAGACTGACAAACGCTGACTGATCGGCTCACATTTACAACAATTCCTTCCAGCCTTGCCTGGGATCTTACTATGGAGAGTTCTCATATTTCCTCCTAAGCTCTTTCACTTGCAGTGTATTAAAGCCCCCCATCCCACTTCAACGCTTTCCCCATCTTTTAATCCAGCCCGCATGTTTTTCCCCCTTAGTAAGCAGATTTGACTCGGGAGCTTTAATTAGATGCGTCTTCTTCGGGATGTGAATGTGTCGGGTGGTCCGCGCACAGCCTGGGGAGCGTTGGGTGGAAATGGGCCTACATACCAAACATACGGCACCCTCGCTGGAAAGCAGACCCCTTCGTTAGTGAGGAACTGACGAGCTGCCGCTCACATTTGCGTAATTAAAACAGCCACAGATTGTGGAACAGCTGTGCAATTTAGCACTGTGGCAACACCAGTGAGTCAAGAGAGACTCTGCAAACAGAGGACGGCTATTAAGTAGATTCATAGAGGACCTCACTCAGGCCTCATCCAAGCTTTCTCCAGTGGACAAACATAATATATATCTCCAGCTACTTGGCAGGATGGCGTGCAAATGTATTAAAATCACATTTTAAGGGTTTTTTAAATCACGTAAACAGTGGTTTCTACCATGTGTGACATGGTTGCAGAAAACGGTTTTGTTAGTCTGCAGTCATTCCTACACCTTTCTTCTGTTAAAGGCCATGCTGAACATTTATCTGTATCGATGCAGTCATACAAGAACTGCTGTGAGGTAGAAAAGAAAAGAAAGGAAAGCAAGGTCAATAGAGGGGTTTAACTTTCCATTCATGTCATGATTTCCTAGAAAAAGTTGAACATTTACAAGACAAAAAGCAGAATATTTTCTGAAACTAAAGTCATAAATTTCCAAGAAAAAAAAACATCACTTCGCAAGGTTGGACCAACCTTGTCATGCCACAAAACTGTTAAGCATGCAATGCCATGAAGCAAATCTAAATCAATATGATTTTTTCCTCTGAATAGGCCTGATCCATGGCAGTGTCTCTTCAAAGTCCAGATGCTCATGATAATGTGGTGATTCTGGTCTAAAATCATGAGCATTTACTTAATGCTAAATCTAATTGCAAAGTAGGCTCTAACTTGATTAGGTTATGCACCATAGTCATAATACAGAGCATGGGGTGGGACGGGGTGGAGAGTATGTGCCCAGCTTGCAAACACTTTTTTCTTTTTTTGCTATAAATGTACTATTTCAGTCACCCTAAAATCTGAATCCTTTTCACAAATTCATGACTTACGAGCATCGCTTTGCTGTTTATTACCATTTACACGGCACTTCTTTTGATTCTTGTTGGTTTTTAACCTAAAATGACCCTTATGTACTGTTGCAAATAGTCATTCCTCGACCTAGTTTACAATTGAGAGTCTGTAATTTTAAAAAGGGTTGCTTTCTTCTTTCTTTTTAGTGCCTGGCTTGGTCCTACAAAACTATGTGTGAGAAGTAATTAAAGCATCATGGTCTCCCTTTTGTTTCTTTTTTGATTATAGTTAATACATACCATTCTACCCTCCACTTTTATTTGCTTTGTTTTTTCTCCCCACTAATCCAAAGCATCTGGTTTTCGGTTTAACCATCAGAGGATGGTGAGACTGTGCAGAGGTGCATGCACTACACATGCAGTTTAAGCTCGAGTATTCCTCTGTTGGATGATGTTTGATAAAAAGACACTAACGTTCGGGCATGTTTAGCTTTCTTTCAAGCTGTAAGCATTTTATAGCGACAACTCAAAGATAGTCATTTGCAGAGTAGTTTAGTTAACACGAGAGCGATTTCAGTCGGTCCCGTTTGTGTTAGATCAAGTCAAATTTCCAACGGTAATTTTTTTGCACGTCTAAAGAAAAGTAGTAATATAGAGCTGTGTAGCTAAGTGTGAGCCTTGTAGGGTTCAGCCCTCTTGCCTTTCCTCTCTCGCCTATCAAGTGTCAGTGACAGTGACATGCCTAGGGCTGTCAGCAGGCCATGTCCTGGCTCCGTGCTCCGTCAGAGAGTGAATGGAGAGAGCCCAGGGAACTTGTTAAATTTCTGCTAAGCTAGGCTATGCTGACTTTGACAGGAGACATTTCCTTCCAATCTCCTCGGGTCCTCTGCCGACATCATCAACCACATCTCAGTGAGTGAACAGGGCAATGGAGACGATGCAACGATAATAATGTGAAAAATGTCTATCTGCAGTAATGCCAGGTGAAGACAAACGGACAGGCAAGCGGCCAGCCTCTGCAATGTATTCTGGGAGACTGGGCCAAGCCCCTGTGGGGCTGTCATTTATTTATCTATGTGAAGTGTCTTGAGAGGTGAGGAGAGGAGAGATGGCAGAGGCTTCGCTCTGGCCTTCTCTTGAGGGATAGGAAATATAATTGGCCTGCTCTCACTCTTGGCTATGGCACCAATCAGACATTTCTCCCTCCCTCTCTAACCCACCCACCTTGCTCGCAGACATAGCTGAGGAGATGAGGCAGTGCTGGCCTTTCAGGCCCTGAGCAGGGACGACCCCAAACGAGACTTGTCACTTGTGCTTACAGTGGCATTTATTTGATCGGAGGAGGTTGTTTTTTTTCTCCCTTCCCTTCCCCCAGCCTTTTTCTCTGCATTCTTCCACTGCCTCTGTCTTTGGCTGGGGTTGTAATACTGAAAAACTAAATGCAGCTTGGCTGGGGTTACCCACAACTGCTGCTGTGCAAAGCAAATGACTTTGCTGTGAGGGACAGGCCACCTGTTAGTGACAGGGCGGGGGCTGAGTTGATAGAACAAATGTCACTGTCAGACAAACAGGCTAAAATCTGTCACAGCAGGAGAGGGAAGGAGACAACAGAACGGCTCCCACTGACCCTTCTTCTGCCCGTTTTCTTCTACTATGACCAATCAGTGTGGAAGCATTGCTATGCTAGCAAAAGCTGCTAGTATATTTTTTCTGGATAATCAAACCGGACGATTTCATGCTCGTGTTTTGTTTGATATTGCGAGCACATGTGTGTGTTTGTGTTCCTTTAATAAGAAGCAAGGGGTGTCACAGTAGTTGATGGTGTAGATGGAGCAGTGAGGCTTGTGAGCACATCTGTTTTAGCCTCTCTAATTGTGTGTGGAGGCATCGATCTGCGGTGGGTGCCAGGGCAGCGTACCAGAAGATCTTGCCTCCTTACACTGGCTTCCTGCCAGGCTCCTGTCAGCCTTGGATGTGGGTGACGGCTTGGGCAAGGATCTCAGTGTTCAGAGACCCGTTACAGGTGTGCAACAGAGCGTGCTAAGTCTCCAATTACATGTTGTTGGGTGGCACGAGATGCCATGCGGGTTCACAAGGCCAGTTGGGAGCCCCTGTGGCAATGCACCTGAGCATGTTTAAAAAACGTTAACACTACAAACCAGTGTCCCCCCTAGGCGGACTGCTTTTTGATGCACTTATCTTTTTGAAGATAAATCTATCATTTAACATGGATTAACATATTTTGGGAATCTTATACAGCAACTGAAGAGTTGCCTTCAATAACTGCAAGCAGTGATAGGATAAAGACTGGAAACACTAAATGTGGCTGGCACTCGTGTGCACCTGCAACAGCCTGTGTTTCTTTAACAATGGCGATGAGTGTGATGGGAAGTAACAAGAACAGCTTTTGTCAGGCGTGACTTGAGATGACACCCCACATCCCTCATCTTCCTACTTTGCCCAGTCTCAAAGCTTTGACTCAATCTCTTGACACACAAGTGCAAGAAAAAAAGATGTGCTTATGTTTTTTTTTTCTTTCCTGCTCAATGTGTCATCTGGCATCTTCTGGCTATTATGTTCACATTCAATTGCATCTCTGTTTACGTTGGCTTCTACAGTTCAACCACATGCATCTTTACCGCTGACAGACATGAAATGCAAACACCGTTTTTTTCTTTTCTTCTCTGCTGAATGAATAGCATTCAGTATAAAGGCCTAGGAGCCTGGACCAGCTAATCCAAGGATTCTCTCAAATGTGAGAAAAGGCTGCTTAAGCACACAAGCTGGTGCCTTGACTTCATCTGTTTGCGTATCTCTTAATCAAATACAGGCAGAAGGCACCTGAGCCAGGCTGAGTGCTTCTGGACATGCAAATGTTGAAAGTAAGTCGAAGGAAATAGAGGGTTGCCATAGAATTACAGGAGGAAAAAAACAAACAAGTTTTTAAAGATAACAAAAGGTTTTGCACAGCTTAAGCTAGAAGAGGCTTCCTTTTGTAAGTGCAGACAACTCGACATTGAAGAGGCATTTTACAGTGAGATCGTCAGGTTTGTTTTATTGACATCAGACTGGTTTGTTAAAGCGATCCAGCACTGTGGTAATGACCTTTTAAACCTTTCTTCTTCCCATACACTGCAAAAAAATCAAAAATCAATTCAGTGCACTATGAACACAAACTTTAATAATGTCACTGGAGCCAACACTGGAAATGAAAATGCCCTGCCTCTGCATTTAACATGGTATTCTTTTTACGACTCTTTTTTCCCAGTCATACACAAGGAAAACATAGCTTTTAACAAGCACTAAGATATTCATCGTCGCCATCGCGAACAAGCCTAGAAAAGGGTATCAGTGCTCTGGGGAACATGCTTTGCCTGTTGGGTTTTTTTTGTGCACTTGAATAATTTAAGGAGTTGCATGTAAGACAAAGATGCATTCACTTGCTTCATTATATTTTAATCCAGAGCAAATGATGCTCCACGTACACTTGGCATGGCCAACGATGTTTAGCAGCCTTGTCTTCAGTGACTGCTCATAAATCTGTTCCAGCGGTGCAAAGAAATTTGAATGCATCTTCCTCACGCTGCCTTTTTTCCTCTTCTGTCCAGGAGTTTGTATTCAGATAGATTCTAGATCAAATCCTTCTGTCCTCAGGTGCCACGCTTTACTTGGAGATTAATACAACTGGGATTTACAGAGTTCTCCAAGGCTCCTAAAAGAGCAGGCAATTACAAAATGTTAGCGTTGTATCGTTGTGCAGTTGATTCAAATACAGCCGGTGGTGAGTTCCTAGTAATTAACTGAATGTAGAAGGGTGCCCTCAGATGACTGCTACTGTGAATTGGTGCTATACAAATAAAAGTGGAATTGAACTGAATCATAAGGTTAATAAAGCTGACCTTGAGTCCAGTATTGATGGGTTGTTATTGGTCTGGACATGACAGTATAACCCACAATGACCATAAATCAATGCATATCATTATCGTTTCACACACAGCGGCAGAAAGCAACGATAACTGAAATTAAAAAGCACCACAAACACGATCGCTGTCAAGGTCGCCTCAGAGTGTGGCGTGTTCAAACGCTGTCACACAGTAAGTGTCAAGTTTAAAGCCATAAGCTCTCCCACAAGATCTCTGCAGTTGTCGCGTTGGTGTTAAACTAGCTTTTGCTGGATTCTCAAATGGTACACAGCTCACTCGCCACCTCCTCCATCATTTCTTCCCTTCCCCAGCAAAGCTCCTGGCATGCCCCACTGATATCTCATGATGGTTATTTATACACTCCCACCATCCCCACATTAAGTCACACATCTGGACTGTCGGTGACAGAAAAGCTCGAGCGCTATGCCATGAAAGAGATGTAAGGGGGGCAGAGAATTTATAGCTTAGTTTAGGCCCACACTTTTCCATATTAAAGACTCAGGAGACGCCTGAATCAAAACCCTGTATACGTTTAAGAAGCAGTGGTGTTTAAAAGAAACAGCAACATCAAAGTGTAAAGGATTCAGGGCTGTGACAAAGCAGTGGGTGTACTGTGGGCTGCTGGGGTCTATGTGCTATATTAAATTCCCCTTATATCCTCAGAACACAGCAGTCCAGTAGCAACAAACCTCATCTACTGCTTATATACTAGATGGTAAATCCAATAGCAGCTTCACCTCTCTTTGTTTGCTAATGAAATTAAAGTCTGTCCCTGTCAAAAGTCACTTTAACCCTTAACAGACAACACTGGCATTCTCCTCCCTTTATAAGGCCAGCTGAGCGGTGAAGGCATTTCTGAAGGTGACTGCCTGGGCGTTAGGTGTCCTGTCCCCCCTTCTGGTAAAGCCTCAGGGAACAGCTTGGGTTACATCTGCCTGAAACCTGAGGCCCGATGTCTGCATCAAAAGTAAATTCCACTTAACTTGCCACATCCCCTTCCAATATGACCTGGGGGCTTAGGTGGCCTGAGACTACTTTATATAGCGCATACCATGTTTGTTTGTGCTAGCTTGGGAAGATAGTGTGCCTTAAAGTGAGACGGTAGAGTTTTCCACTCCACCACTTGCTGTCCCCTGCCCGAGTCCCACTTCATCCCCTGCAGGGCAAGTGGTTGTATTGATCTTGATCCCGAGCACGGTCAGCTTTCGTGGTGGCAGATGACACGAGAACGATGGCGAGATACATTTCTAAATTCTCTTTTACGAGCGAGTCGCCGTTGTCAAACCCCTCTGCGAAACACCGAATTGCGAGCTATAAGTGTCGTGCTAAAGGTCACAGGGTTACAAGCATATAGCATGTTAACAGTGTAGGGTTAAGGAAGCTCTGTGGGATGCAGCGTAGAGGCTGGCGAGCGGAGCCTAGATCCCCCATAGTTTTCCTAGGCGAGAGTCGGCATTACACTCCCACTGGTATTAGAACAATATTTATTTGTGTTAGACGGGAGGTGATTCATATTACTCAAAATCACTGGCATAGTACGACTGAGATCTGCCTTTTGCTGCGCATTTTTTCCTCTCATTAAAGGTGTCCGTGCCCAGAGGAGCAAACCAAACCTACCACACATTTACATGTAGTGCCAGCTCTGCCTTTTCTTCTTTTCTGTGGTGCTGTCTTTTGCTGCAGAAGAAATTCACCATGTGTGGGTTGAGGCAATGGAAAGGGTCACAGCTTTTTTATCGCTGCATTATTTAAGATCCTGCCGAGTTTGGTTTTTTTTTCCTCTTAGCAAATTCGAGTCAAAAGCGCACTGCAATCTTAAGAAGGAGGAAAAAAGGAAGAGTGTAACTTGTGTAGCCCGAGGTGTGCTATGACTCACCTAGACATTGTTCAGATGGAGTGAAAAAAAAAGAGTTCAATAGGAGTTTCTATTGAGCAGTGCTTAAAGCCACCTTTCTCTTAACAAGCTGCAGTGAGAGGTGGTTTGCCTACCAAGCTTGCCTGCAGCTCTCCGCAGGGCGATTATGTCACGGCGGGCCAGTCAGAATGATGTGTATCTCTCTGTTAGAAGGCAGCTCTACTGCAGCAGAGGCTCTGACTAGGAATATTATTATTATCTCCTCCAGGATCCTCTCCACAGCAACAACGGTGCCGCATTGTGAGAGCTCTGGAGAAAGCTGTTTTTGAAATAATCCGCCTGTCTGTTATCCTGCCTCTCAGACAATAACATCCAGAAAGGCTTTTTTACTTTCCACCACCCACGCTGACAATGGTGTAAAGGCTTTACAACAAAGGGATGATGTGGATATGGGGAGAGTGAGTTTCCGTGTCCTTTCCTATCATACCTTCTCGCAGCCGCCCAGAGGGAGCCAGGATTTGGTTGTGGCTGTTGACCAGCCAATCAGGGAGCAGTGAGCCATGTCTTAAAGGGCTATCTGCCATCTCTGCTGCCGAGAAGCCCGGAGAGCCAAGAGAAGTCATCAGGTGCTCAGATCCATATCAGGGCCAGGGAGTAATGACGAACAGCCCCCTGATTCCGCTGGGAGATTACCTGGCTTCTTATCGCTGCTGGCACACATTCTGACATTAAAAAGGAAAGGAGGCCACGCTCTTTTCACAGTCAGCTGCGCCGCACCGAACAGAACTATCGCTATCTCCTGCTTTTGTTTTACGTCACCCATTGTCCTTATCTCTTTCTTTCCCCGTGCCCGCGGTTTTAAGCAGAACTTAACCCCCAGCCCGACCAGTGATCGAACCGCACATGCTTTTAAACGACTGAGCTCAGATGCTGGTTGTGCATTAATTGAGTTAAATGGATTGCGATGGTCGAGATGATTTGTCTGTCTGCTTTTATTGCTGCAATTTAGACTGTGCCTCATTGCATTATGCCACTTAATGAGAGCCCTTAGCAGCTGTTTTGTCTCTGCTGGTATTAACATGCGCAGGTTCACTTAACAGGAGAAAGTGGGAATGTGTTAGCCCTAATTTCCTGCAATTTGTAGCCGTTAATCAACCAAAGGCACTTTTATAAATGGAATTTCTCTACTTTTTATTCCATACCTGTTTCTCATATCCTTTCTGTGCCTCTGTGGGGTTGAGATAGTGATTTGTGACCTCCCCGATTCCTATACCTCACCACCACCAGCACCACCTCCATCCTTTAGTTGGAGCAGGTCTGGATCTTCTCTAGTGAAATATGCCTCATCCCTTTTCCTTCATTTCTCCTTATCTGGTTAGTGCTGGCTGTGGGCCCGCTGCAGCGTTGATTTGTGACCCTTTCCGTCTACAGCGGCAAGAGGCTTTAATGCAATGCGTGCCTCTTCCCTTCTCCCTACTGATGAAACGGACCTCTGCATTCCCCTGATAGATTGCTAATTTGTATACTAAACTGACAGGCAGCGGTGATAAGGGTTAGCAACTGCTACGCAGCCAGGGAGGGAGGATAGGTAGTGTGGGGTGCAGTAAGTGAGACGAAGGGTAATATTTTACACAAAGCCCAAGCCCCCCTGCTCTCTCTGCATTCATTTTCCTGCTTCTGTTGCTAGGGGGAGAGGGAGCAGGAGCTTTTCAACCCTGGCTCTCTGTCACACACGCACACACACACACGCACACACGCACACACACATGTTACATGTTAAAATGGCACTCGGGGCCAAGCATAAAGAGGTTTGCGTGTGTTTTGCATGTGTGCGAGGGGAGGCCACTCCATTCTCCACAGCCACTACGGAATTCATTATCATCTTAATGATGCTCCATTTGAGGCGAGTATCTGTCGGTTGACAGTTGCGTGGGACGTTTCTTCTCTCTTCGCCATATATCTCATCATGCTCGCTGGGGGTTTGCAGTCTTGCTGGCCCACACCTGTTCTGACAAGCAGGCGGCGGTGAGAGTGGTGAGAGTGGTGGGTAGAAATTGAAGGTAAGGTAGATGTTCTCTGCCCAGGGAATGCAAAGCATCGCTACGACTTATAATAAACGACCGCTCGGGAGGTCATTAAGTTTCTGGAACAGCGTGAGGACAAATGCAGGCGAGATAATTAATTTGGTGTCTCCCATTGCAGCCAGGGAGCTGTAGGCCCACTGTGCATGTCTAATGCGGCATTTATTGCAAAGGTAGCATTAGCGGGTGTCTAGGGTGAAAAGGTGGCAGTAACTGAGGACCCTGAGTGGGTGCTGATAGCAGTCTTAATTGAAGCACTATGCTACTCCCATATGAAGGGAAAAACGGACCCCTTATTGTGTCTTGCTTGTGCGTTTTTGTTGTTTTTGTACAGATACACTTCTCAATGTAGGTGTTCCACATTGTGTTCTCTATATACAGTGGGGCAAAAAAGTATTTAGTCAGCCACCGATTGTGCAAGTTCCCCCACTTAAAATGAAGACAGAGGTCAGTAATTTGCACCAGAGGTACACTTCAACTGTGAGAGACAGAATGTGAAAAAAAAATCCATGAATCCACATGGTAGGATTTGTAAAGAATTTATTGGTAAATCAGGGTGGAAAATAAGTATTTGGTCACCTCAAACAAGGAAAATCTCTGGCTCTCACAGACCTGTAACGTCTTCTGTAAGAAGCTTTTCTGTCCCCCACTCGTTACCTGTATGAATGGCACCTGTTTGAACTCATCATCTGTATAAAAGACACCTGTCCACAGCCTCAAACAGTCAGACTCCAAACTCCGCCATGGCCAAGACCAAAGAGCTTTCGAAGGACACCAGGAAAAGTATTGTAGACCTGCACCAGACTGGGAAGAGTGAATCTACAATAGGCAAGCAGCTTGGTGTGAAAAAATCAACTGTGGGAGCAATCATCAGAAAATGGAAGACATACAAGACCACTGATAATCTCCCTCGATCTGGGGCTCCACGCAAGATCTCATCCCGTGGGGTCAAAATGATCATGAGAACGGTGAGCAAAGATCCCAGAACCACACGGGGGGACCTGGTGAATGACCTGCAGAGAGCTGGGACCAAAGTAACAAAGGTCACCATCAGTAACACACTACAACGGCAGGGAATCAAATCCCGCAGTGCCAGACGTGTTCCGCTGCTGAAGCCAGTGCATGTCCAGGCCCGTCTGAAGTTTGCCAGAGAGCACATGGATGATACAGCAGAGGATTGGGAGAATGTCATGTGGTCAGATGAAACCAAAGTAGAACTTTTTGGTATAAACTCAACTCGTCGTGTTTGGAGGAAGAAGAATACTGAGTTGCATCCCAAGAACACCATACCTACTGTGAAGCATGGGGGTGGAAACATCATGCTATGGGGCTGTTTTTCTGCCAAGGGGACAGGACGACTGATCCGTGTTAAGGACAGAATGAATGGGGCCATGTATCGTGAGATTTTGAGCCAAAACCTCCTTCCATCAGTGAGAACTTTGAAGATGAAACGAGGCTGGGTCTTCCAACATGACAATGATCCAAAACACACCGCCCGGGCAACAAAGGAGTGGCTCCGTAAGAAGCATTTGAAAGTCCTGGAGTGGCCTAGCCAGTCTCCAGACCTCAACCCCATAGAAAATCTGTGGCGGGAGTTGAAAGTCCGTGTTGCTCGGCGACAGCCCCAAAACATCACTGCTCTCGAGAAGATCTGCATGGAGGAATGGGCCAAAATACCAGCTACTGTGTGTGCAAACCTGGTAAAGACCTATAGTAATCGTTTGACCTCTGTTATTGCCAACAAAGGTTATGTTACAAAGTATTGAGTTGTATTTTTGTTATTGACCAAATACTTATTTTCCACCCTGATTTACCAATAAATTCTTTACAAATCCTACCATGTGGATTCATGGATTTTTTTTTCACATTCTGTCTCTCACAGTTGAAGTGTACCTCTGGTGCAAATTACTGACCTCTGTCATCATTTTAGGTGGGGGAACTTGCACAATCGGTGGCTGACTAAATACTTTTTTGCCCCACTGTATATGTATTTATAAGGGTTTCAAATTACTGTAATTGCGTGTTAAAACAGTAACACGGGTGGCCATCTCCCAGATCAACAACAACAAGGACAAAACATGGACCTGTACTTTGAAAGGAGACACAGCTTCAGGTGACAGTGAGTGGAAAATTGGAAGAGAGGGCAGTGAAGGAGGAATCTGACATTGATGAAACACCAAGCAGTGAAGCAAATTAACACTGTGTGTACGTGGGTGTTGGAGGGGGGCGCAGTAAGTGTGGATTCACGGTCAGACAGGTTCAGCCGGGGTAATCGAGAGCCTGATCGTCCATCTCAGGATACACGTCCTTTTTGCGCACTTCACTTCTCGGGGTAGGTGGGCTTCCTGTTCACTTTCATGCTACCGATAGGTCTTTCAGCGGCACGTCACACCAGTGCAGCACAAAGCAGCTGTGTACTCCTACACTGGAACATCAAGTGTCTTTGCCTCCACTAAGACATTTGACCCACTCATCCTGCCAGTCAGGGGAGCACGGACAATATGATGCGCTGTGTTTGCTTCCTCCGCTCTATTACCCATGATTATGTAGGACAACATTCCTGCTAGCTGCAGCACAGGCACACGCTCAGTTGGTATCCATGGTATTCCTGTACGTGTCAGGTGATCGTCTTTTGGTGCTGCCCATTAAATTGTTTCTCTCTTATTGAGCTGTCAATCAAATTACAACAGTCACCTTTTCAATTAGGAAAAATGTCATTTTGCAAACTTGTTTGGAGTATATATACGCGCTTAGATTAGCCACCTCTGTGCTTGTCATACGACGGTCTGTCAGGAACATAGTACGTGCCAAATGACTCAGAACTAAATTGTAATTATAGTCTTTACAGGCGTGAGCCCACCACAAAGCCTACTAACAGGTTTCTTTGTTTTCACACCACAGCTGTTGTGATAGCTTTGCCAGCTTGTTTAAAAATTATTTCTCTGCAGGGAGGGGAAGGGTTGCTCCTCCTTCATGAGAACAGAACAGGAGGAGCCCATATTAGGAATCTGCTTGTATTTAGTCTGGGTTTACCTAACCTTTGGCTGTAAGATTTCACCCTGTTTGGACATCATTTGTTCTGGCTCCAAGGAGCAGCTGTAAGATCAAAGGTAGCTGGAGGCCGAGGGATCGTTTGATAAAAAGTACGAGGGGGGGTGTCTGGTGGATGGGGGAGAGAAACTGGTCTCTCAGCAGTCTTTACTAAATGAGGTTAATTGAATCTGGGTAATTGCTGACCTTCCTGTCTCAGTGAAATTACAGCCTTAACTGATCAATGCTTTTCATAAATTTATGCCTCAAGGTCGTTCAGCTGATTATACTGCCCTCCCTTACTGCCCACGTTGCCTCGCTCAGTTGGCCCATTGTGCGAAAAATTAAGCAGGGAAGCGTTTCAACACAAAAAGAGTGCAATTATGCTCGTTTCAGATTTTCCAAATTAATTAGCTTGCTGTGTTTTTAAGTAAAGGGAGCGTGGACGTGGAACATTTTCAAAGATTATTCCTCCTCGCTTCTTTGCTGTGAAAGCAAATGCGTTTGGCTTTGCAGGAAATGTCCTGCTCTCCTTCTGCTACTCTGCAATTATCTGGAGATTTATGCAGTCAATAAGTCACTGGTGTTCGGGGAAGTTGGGGACTTTTTAAAACAAACAGCAGTGTAATTTGTAATTTGGCATTCCCTAAATCTGGGAATTATGGTTCTCCATGTGGCTCTTTAGGGAGTTAGCACTCTGATGGTGGGTTTACTGGCCAAGCTCCCTCCCTGGACTCCTTCTTTTTCTTCTCCCTCTTGTTCCTTTTTACGCCTGCCGAGGAAACGGGAGGATTTCACAGCTGCTGAGAGCTGGGCCCTGGCTGGGCCCTATGACCTCCTTCTTGCTTACCCCCTCCCTCCCTGAGTCTCGCTCCCTTTTTTCTCCAGCTCTCCAGCAGTCTCTTTCCTCAGGGAGCTCTTGTGTGGCTCAGAGGAAGCTGAATCATAAAGCATGGCTAATGAATAGAATAGGGAAGGAAAGCTGAGGCCTGCTGACGGCCCTCCAGAGAGGAGGCCAGGCCCCTGAAGCCCGAGGCTCAAATAGCAGACGGTCCCCACAAAGGTCAGGCTTCCTGCGGCCCGCTCCAAGGGCTTTTAGCTCCCAGGCAATGTGGCTTGAATTTCCCCCATTATTTTTTAAATGGTTAAATTTCCCCATTTCCTTTGGAAAACCTGGCCTCTGCTCCTCTTTCTGTTTTTCATTGTCTCTCCCATTCTCTCTATATATATATTTCCCCTCTGTCTCATCTTTCTCCATCTGTTTTTAATGGCACCCAGTGTTGCCTCAACAAAGAGAGTGTGAAGAATTTGTTATACATGACCTCTGTACACCACAACCGCAGGCAACTCAGACTGCCAGCAGCACAGCCCCGTGAAAAAATGTCAACGTGACCAGCGAAACCCAGAAAGTTCTGTAAAAACAACAGCTAGCAACATCAGGGCTCTGCTTTGACATGCCTTTTTAAGAAGTGCTCTTTGCAAGCCGGCCTTGTAATTGTGGATTATACAACGGACTCATGCAGACTTGGCAGGTGCAAAACACAGCATTAAAGTCTAAATATTGGTTGTTGATGTTACTTGGAATACATTTGCACTATAAAACAGCTCACTGCACAGTGAAAACAGCCAGATTAGGAATAAGGAGATCTTGGCACGTGAAGAACAAGCGTTTTCTGTTCTCTTTCTCATGAACGTGTTATGTCTGTCTAGCTGTCTGGAGAACCACTCTGGTCATAACAATTGCTTCAACTGTTACGCCGAGTTATGGCATTACCTACCCTGTCTTTTCTGGTTTTGTGACCCTGTGCCACACTAAGCGAGTCCTCGAGCCAACTCCCGTGTCCATTTGACAAGCTTCATTTCATTCTGAGCCCATATTTTTCTTCCAGGGCCTCCAGGGCAGCGATTCAAGGCTGAGGTTGTGCTGTTGCAGCGCTGAGGCTTGGTACTGGAGCGTTTAATGTCGTCCAAAGCTAACAAAGAGCCTGTGTTGTAGGCTGGCGCCCTGGTTCTGGGAGACTGAAAGAGGGCAATGCACAACACTCTGTCTTTCCTCTATAGTCTTTCACCTTGTCTACTGTAAGAGGAAACAGGAAATATTGCAGTTCAGCTGAGTGTTCGCCCTCCTTTGAATGTTCCACCCACTGAGACTGAAGAGCTGTTATTGACCTTTTCTTACAACGTCTGCTTGAGGTTATTGAACTACCCAAAATTCGCCAGTTGTCTTCCTATAAGCGCTGCAGTTAATTATTAGCGTAACTGAGACAGTTGCAATTGTTGCTGTCTAATTGTTGCTGAGGTGTTGAAGAATTTAATAAATGCCTAATGTGTCCTCGATTCAAGCCTAATAGTGCTGACATAACATCACTGGCTTAGAGCAAATCTTGTGTTGTTTAATCATTTTAAATGTGTCTGGCAGATGCAATCGTTCAGAGGCACTTTGTGGCATCTTCCCTTTAGGTTCAATACCTGCATTTTGTTGAGTGTTGAGCTGAGGCATCAAGCGCAGACATGCAAACATTGTTCTGAACAGTAACACAGTGGCAGCCGAGGAGAAATTGGGAGATCTTGGAAAGAAGAGGATGTCCTCAAAACACTTGTGAAGTACTAACAGGGATGCCAAGGACAGCCATCTGTGTTTACAAAATCATTTGCTTTCTCTTTCTGTCTCTGTCTCTCTTGTACTCACTCTGATTCACTGTTCATTCTTTACATATGCTCCCTTTGTGCCGCATAAAATACAAGCATGGCAGTTAAGGACACTCGGGCCCTTTGGGTGGAACATATGTTCAGCTTTTGCAGCTTTTTACAAGTCGGCAGATCCCAGATGAGAGCAGCTAAAGCAAAGGGAAATAGTGGCTTTAAACAAAGCCCCTATATTGGCTGCTGTTACAGGCCGAGGGTTTTCATGGTTAATGCCGTCCTCCAAGCACGCAGACAGTGTTTTTGAACAATGTGGCTTTGCTGCTGTTTTGACTTGCTGTGTGGTCAGCAGCCATGTTTTTTGCAGAAATAGCTGATGTTACTTTTATTAGGTGTTCTAAATTCAAGGGCAAAATAATCCTTCTGTGTTTAATATACTACAGATGGCTTTCTTCTTCATGCGTTTGCCCAAGCACCATTTTAATATAGACAACCAGGTCTCTCCGCTGCTCAGTGTCATTTGCATTAGCCACGTCTGTAAACGATTGGTCATCACTTTGATACTGTCGTCGATATTAAATGAGAGACATATTCTATTCGTGAGATATGTACGTTTCTTGAAAAATAACACAAAATGAAATATCATTTCTGAGGGCTAGAGAGAGGGTGCTGGAGCCTTTGTGTTCGTAACGCTGCATAGCCATCTTCTGACTTCCTCCGTCTCTGCTGTCTTTGACAGCATTTCCTTTAAGGGATTTCAGGTGGCACAACAGTGCCACCTAATGTTTCCTCGTCAGGAAAAAATCAGACTAGGACCACTTGGTACAGAGGGAGTTCTCTGCACTGGCTGATTGAAGACTGTTGATTGACTGTGTAATGCTGTGTGGGAGATGAACTTTACTTCTAAGCACTTATGACCACATTTGTGGCTGGATAAGCCTTTTACTGAAAAAACAAAAGTATATATCTGTGTTTGCTTCCCAGCTAATGAGACAAATCCACTAAAGGTCTGCTGTCCTTTTTTTTTAACAGGTGTCTGATGTAGGATCGGAGAAGCTCTTTTCCCCTACCACACCCAAAGGTAAGCCCACTCTGCTTTTTCTCTTTCACCGCAGTCTTTCCTCCTCATTTATTCACATCAGCTACTGGGTCCATTCAGATTTAAATGTCAGCAGACATAAACAAGGTCTGGTGACTACATATGCATACATTTTTGCCAGGGCGCAGAGTGGCGTTTCTTGGACGACCTAGCCAAAGGCTTAGCCTTCCTACATATTGGTTCATTAGAGGGGATTTAGAGCCTCTCTGCCACATGCTCCCACAAATGGGAACTTCCCCTCAGGCAATACAAGCTCTCTGACAGCAGGCCTGGACCATAATGGATGCCAAAGGAAAAAGGCAGAAAGAGCTTTGTCAGCCCCCCAGACAGCACAAATTCAGTGTGCGTGCATCCATATGCACATGTATGGATTACAAGTCCTTTGCTTTTGCACAGGATGAGCATGATTTGATGCAGTTTTTGCATTTGTGTGGCTTCATGCACCTAGTGACATACTGTGTATATTAGGCAGGTGATACAGAAACTATGCAAGCACAGAAGCACCTCTATATTTAACACATGTAATGGTGCAGTGCGTGTGGTAAATACATGTTATTTTAAGTGCTTGCTCCCCAACACACCTGAAATAACAGAAAGATGAACCAATCAGATGCATGAGTGCTTTCAGCCCCATTTAGTAACATGTAACTAAATGATGAGGCTGCAGATACTGTAACATGTGATAGTGTTGGAGAAAAAGTTGCAACTAGCGTACCTAGCAAAGGCTTCGAGGTTGTTGTACAGCACTTAACGTCCACCATATTTACCAAACAGATCTTCACAGGCTCCTGAAGAAATGTTCAGTCTACTTCAGCACAACAAAAAGGAACGAGACATCATATTGCGATGTTGTTACTGTTACAAGTTCATTGTAAAGTCTATCAAGTTGGCAATCCAATAAATTGGCCCAAAAAAAGAAACAAAAAACAGAAAAAACAGTAGTGCAGTGTAGGTTTGGCTAAGATCCAGCCCAGTCAAATCACCCAATCCTGGTCGACAGGTCAGCGCAAAGAGAAACACACAGGGGCAGGCAGTAGAGGAGCAGCATGATCAGCCAACTCTACATCACATCCACCAATGTTGTCCTGCTAACAGTGAGAAGCCAGATCTGCCTTGCAACAGGAAGTTACAGTAGCGCGTCAGTGTCAGTGTTCAGAATTTGGTGCCTGAAATTCTCTGCTGTTGCCAACTTTTTTGCACCGGCACCAGTTTTTTTTTTTTTTCTTGGACGAGGGGCACAGTGGAAATGTGTAGGAGCAGTTGTAAATTAGGCACCAACACCGTCCTGGTAGAGAAGAGGTGCTACTGACAGATAGCAGCATGCAGACCGTGTTCCCTCAGGGCAAGAACCAGGAAGGGGTCCCATTAACACAGACTGAGAGGGAGGGAGGTGGAGCTTTAAAACAGTGCAAAATATAAGGTGGGTTTTGGAGGGGGGCATGTCTGCAGACTCAACAATAAGATTTGTGTATTATAATGTGACGGTTAGGGATGCATACATGTATTTGTTGATACTGTTATATTGTTGAAAATGTATTAAAAGATCTTTTGCTGTAAGGACGTAATGTAACAAAAGTGATCTGTTGCTCCGAAGTGTTGCTTTCTTTAGCACAGTAGCTTTGACTGCTGAGTGGAAAAGCATGGCTGACAGCAGGGAGAGAAACCAGGCTTGCAGACTGTGTGATGTAGATGACCTGTGACCAGCACTGGCCTTAAGAAACCAGCATTCACAATGACAATGACTTCCAGACTTGCATGGTTTAGAAAACAACTAGACCACATCAAACAACAACTATTCCCCACCAGGCTGTTGAAATACTGCTGTTGTCAGCTGTCAGGGTGTTGACTTACTTTTATGTTTATGCAGAACATGGCTGCATATAAGCAGACTCTACCCTATAGAACTGCGCAGGCATGTGCGTACTTGATATTTTCCATTTTAGCCAGTGTAGAAAGACCTCTGTGGATCTGGCTAATGTTCACACAGAGCTGAGGATTAGGTCCACGGAATTACATCCCGACAATCCAATCAGAGGCTCCTGATTATCACACAGATCAACCAGATTCTGTTTGGGCGATGCAAACGAAGGACACCAGATTAGAATTAGAGGTTAGAAAGGGAGAGACGACAGAGAAATTCAGCAGTTTGATGAAGTGATTTGGTGACAGTGAGGAAGAAGTTATCACGCTAAAATTGCAGAGCTGCCAGCCAGCCTCATCGCCCATTCCAGAGTTGTTGTCCAGCTGTAATGGATTCTAGGACAGTGTTTGTTTCAGACCTAGGCTGGTTTTTCCTCTGTGTACGTATAATGTGTGTGCAATACAAAGCAGCCCACAGGCTGTTTTCCTCTGGTTTAGAATGGAGAGTATGTGTCCCATTACCCGTCTCGCTCACGATCCTATAGGACTGATCACCAGGCCTGTCGAGCTGTTGGCTGGAAGACTCTCAGACAGATTTCTGTGTGCACGCAACCCCACTCAGGCACACACACACCGAAACATTATGGCACACATAAATATGTAATGCTGTGATGATGTTTGGCTTCCACAAATTGCTAGATAATGAGTGTTTCTCTTACTTTCACCTCTTCCTCGCTCTTCAGTGTCGTGCTCCTTTCTGAACTTTATTTTGCGATTACGTGTACAAACAGTCGAGGTTAACTCCAAATTGTACACAGGCCCACAGTCTGTCATGTTAATGAAACGGTTCAGGGTTAATAGAGGAGAAGAAAGACCAACATTGTAATCACTGATGGCAGAGCGCTGTAATTATGCACACAGGACAGGGTTTTGTGCAAAACCCAGACACCCTCGCCGTCTTTCCCTCATATTTACTTTTCATCATCTCTGCATTTCTAGCATGTTGACAGCCTGTTATAGATGTAAGCTGACACTACTGGTAATAGCACAAGTGAATAGTATCTGTAATAACAGAGCACACACTGCAATTCTCTTTGGGTGTTGTTACCCAAGAGCTAGCAAGAAGTTGCACTGAATGTCTGCCTGTGTTGCTGGTTATGATGTAGGAAGGTGCAGCAGAGGTCAAGCATTATCTAACACGTATTGGTTTTTGTTTATTTGCTGTCTTAAACCTCCTGCAAATTATTGATTTCCTGGAGGATGGCATGTTTAAGTAAAAGAACTCGTTCTCCACTCAGGGCTGCTCTTATTGAATCGCAGGTCATAGTTTACCGTTGTCGCTTGCTTGAAGGCAAATGAGAATCTAAATGTAGCTGCTGAGCATTCGCAGGGCACCTCCACAGAGCACAGATAAACACCTCACTGGTAGGCCTTCTCGTGACATTTCAGAATGCCGGGCATATGGATGTGCCGGGGAGTTATCACCTAGCTGTCAGCAGCTAGAAATATCTGAGAGGAACACTGAGGAATGTGCACCGACTGTGCTGAATGTAGCATCTGTGGGTTTTAGAGCAGTAAGTATAGTGTATATACCTTCTTTGATTGCTTCCTAGTTTTCACTGATGCCTTATTGTCTTAGCTAGATGCTACCTGCCACAGAGTGATTGTAAACCCACGCTGTGTGCCATCCACCAGAGAAACCTGGGGCATCTTGGGATAGCAGGCGAAAGATTGGTAGAAAACCCATTTCTGAAGTGGATTTGTGCCCTTGTAATCCTGATTAATTTTGACCCGTTGTGCTCATTTTAAACAGAGCATTACAGTAAGCGTGAACACAGCAAGCTCTGGGGCGAAACCAGGAGCTTAGCGGCTTTGGGAGGCTTAGCTGCAGATGGCATTTTAAGCCGGACTTAATAAATTGTTTCCATTAAACTTACCGGCCCACACATACTGGATTAGACCAGTGGAACAAAGGAAGAGGAGAGCGTGTAGGGGAAGAGAAGAAAACACACACACACACACACACAAACTGCCGTGATGCACATCTCGGCTAACATCTCTCTGCGGCAACGTGAGAGGTGAAGATGAGGTTAACGTAATGTTCGGGGAGAAACACGCTTTTGGACATGCAGCATTAACTCACTTTTGATCTCTTGCTCATCAGGGATGTCGGACCAATTTGGTTAATTGACATAGAAATAAACAAACAAAAAAAGATTCATAAACCATTTAGCTTGGCAGTGGATTTAGGGCTTATCCTCTAACTGTTTATATATAAACACATTACCACTGCTGTAGCTTAAGGATTTAGGATGTACCCCTACCCTTGCCTCCTTTTTTTTTTTTTTGCTTTTTTTTTTTCCTTTGGCGCATTTTTACTCATACATCCGTTTGTTTTTGAAGGAAATCAATTCCTTGTGGTGGAGCCCTGCCTCTTCCCTTTTCTATCCGCAGCCCGCCCGCTACCTCCTTCCCCCATCGGCTCATGGCTTGCTCCCTAAGCTCTCATTATGTGCTACACAGTCCAGGTCCCTGTGTCGAATCGCTAATCAACCACCCTGTCTGCAGGCCTGCTCTCTCAATAGGTGCTGAGTGGCCTTTGTTCCACCACTGATGTTTGCTGCATGTCAATAAAAGAGCTATGGTCTCTTCTACCTCCGCCTCCTCCTCTTGCCTCGGCCAGACAGAGCAAAAGGCCCGCTCCTACAGTGAAAACTTACATAAAAATGAAACAGTCTCTCACCTGCTGCATTCTGAATGCCGGAGAAGGGAGGAAGGATGGGTGATTGGAAAGGGAGCAGCAAGGTCAGGGGCAGGGGATTGAGGGCGGCTCAGGCATAGTGAAGTAGATGAGAGAGCATGTTTGTGTTCGCCTGAGCAGCTCTCCTCTGGCCAGGTCAGTGTAATGTATCACTAACCTCGGCGGCCAGCCTGACTGTTTGCAGGCTCTCACCCATTAAATAATAAATGGAGGTTGACCCTCTGACCAGCTAATCAGCTTTTCGCCCCCGTTGAATCAGGATATAGTGGAGTTAGATAGAGAGTGTGGCTGACTGGCTAACAGGCAGGCTAGATGACTGCAGGGCAGACGTGACGCTGGGAAGCATAAGGGCTGCAAAGGCTCCATCCAGATCAGCAAGCTCTGGAATTGAAAAACAGCCATCACCGCTGTGGAATCTAAGCCTGGCGAAGCTCACGTCGAGTACCTAAATTGATTTGTTGACTAATTCCAGACAGGAAATGTTTTCTTTATCCGCAAGACCGATATTCCTGCTGTTGAAATAACAGTTTCTGGTATCGCCCCCATACTTTCATGTTTGAAAACGAGCCGTCCCTTATACCTCTTTCACTTGTTGAGCTTGAAGAGAAGCTTACATGTCTCTGGATTTGTTTTAAATATTAAAAAGCATGAACTCAGAGCAGGATACAGAAAGCAGAGAGATTAGCTGGCACTCTGAGTTCAGGGGAATAAAATCAAAACATGACTTGTTTCCTTATCAGTCTGTGGGCTATTTCTGTAAACAGCCATAGGGCAGCTTATGAGTGATTTGTTTTCAGAGAAAAGGGCGATATTAATGTTCCCTTTATTGATAGTGTTAATGCTGTTTGTGCAGCCATCCTTGTCGGAAAGATGAAAATAAATAGGGGGAGCTCAGCGGAGATAAGACACGTGTTTAATTATTAATTGAGCCATTACTGACAGAGATTGCCTTTTTTGATTTAAAGCAGGAAGGTCTGCTTCAGGGACAGAAAAAGCAATTACAGAATTCCCAGTTTGCACCGCTGCTGCCCATCGTTCAGCGGACACTGCAAGAGGGAAGTGGAAGGAGACAAAACGCTCCAACACACGCATACATCCTGTCACACTGCGCTGTTCCATAAATTATTTTAATTCTTCTTCAATATTTATGGCTTTTTAAATTATGATTACACAGTCATGTACTATTCATGTAGAGTGGCAGACAGTCAAAGGGACCAGTCCACATTACCCACAAGCCCTCTGTGGTCTGGCACCTTAAAAAGCTGACTGGATGGAATTTGGTTTGGTTTCGCATCATTCAGCCAGTGAAATCAGACTGTATCGCCTTTTACGAGCTGCCTGTTTTCAAAGACTGTCTTGATTTTGTATGCGTGGCAATTAGCTGCCTTGTAAAGTCATTTCTGGTATGTCATTAAACCCCCTGTGCACTCTGCGGCCTCTGTTATGTCCATTAGAAAAGCGTCTGCTCTGTGCAAATCGCCCAGCGGGCATGAATATTAACTCTGCCTTCCTTTAGAGCATTTGATAACTGCTGGTTAAGTTTCATTCTTGAAACAGAAACTCTCTCTTGTGTGTGTCAGCCGTGACACGTCAGGATGCTTGACACCTGTCAGTCAGTCCTATCGCTCCCTGTCATCTGTGTCAGTCAACCCATGGGTGGTGATCGGCTATTGTGAGAGAAAATGGAAGTCACGTTGAACGCTGTATGACTAGGCTCCATTGTGTGCCTCTGCGTTCATTGACCGAGTATGGATTCAGCTTTAGCTGTGGAGTGGGAGCAATTACAAAATCACTAAAGGCCACGAGGGAATTTTAGGATACGTTGTCTGCGTTTTGGCTTGAACGCGGACAGACGCTGTTTCTCATCTTACATGTTAAGTCAGAGTGAAAATAGTGCAAATTTCAGTGTACTTAACATTACAGCCTCGAAATCCCCCAAATACCTTTGGGGTTCAGTACAAAGAACAGCTTTTCAGTGTTGTCTCTTCAGATCAGATAAACTATTGTACCTCAGCTACACACACATAGCATTGTGTATACTTGCTAAAACAAAAAAATTGCCATTGTTTTGACAAAACTGGTTGATTTATTATATAAATGTTAACATTCAGACCCTGCAGAGAATTTAATTTAAGCAGCAGCAAACTAGCATGCTGAAGCTAACCGCAGTAGTCATACTTTGGTCTGATGCGTCCCCCGATGGCCAACTAGCACGGCTCAGGTCGAGTCTTGTCTCAACAGAGAAAAAACATAATAAATGGATGTAGGCTCAGTGGTTTTTGTGGCTGTTGTTTTTTTTTCCAGAGGAAGAGAAGAATATAAAGAGGATAAGTCCATACAGCAGCAGCAGCTCTCATCACATCTTCTATCTAATCTTAATCCTCCTCCTCCACCAAAACAACAGCCAGCTGCATCGTGGAAGGCGTTTTCATTGTTTACTTATGAGAATACATGACCAGCGTCTTATCACAGCTGTCAGGCCTGAAATGTAAAGCGTGTCGCCTGTGATCACTTGCAGGTTTTCTTGTTTTTAATCCTTCAACTCCAGTCATTCTGCTAGCGAGAGTGGGTCCTCCCCTCCCCACATCCCCACACCCCACCCTTTATTTGTTTGAAGATCCCAGTTCTTCGCTATGTGCATTTTAAGCTCATCTGTGCTGAGAGGTTCAGAGCCAATGTTGTTTGCAGATGAGGCTGTAACACTCACTGACAAAGCCAGATGGTAGGCGATTGTGGCCAAACATGACACTTGGATAATGTACAATCGCTGGCAGGGGGACATTCAGCAGCCTAGATGGATATTACGAACATGCTTGTAATGCATTGGGATCAGTTCACACAGCTTTATAAAGATGGAAAAACCATCAACAGGAACAAAACGGATGTAAAATGCTCCAGATTCCATGAGAGACAAAGGACGTCCAAGTATCAGAAGAATGTGCCAGAGAATTTAGGGGTGAAAGGAGGTGAACCCAGTAAACACGATCCCAAATCCAACAGAAGTATCGTCCTGCTGTATAACGTATTTCCCGAGTATAACCAGATGGGTGGTCCGCCTCCAGTGTTTGTTCGGTATTCATAGCCCCTTACCTTTTCACTGGTAGCATATTAGTACCCATGTTTCTGTCAGTGGCTTATCAGAGCCACTGTGTCTACAAGTAAAACCACAGGCTCGGGCTAGCTTGAGTGAGGGTTGGGTCTGGAGAGGTGAGCCTAGCTATTAGCCTAGAACTCAACACATGGTGAAAGATGTAACCCGATACGCACTCCTGAGAACAGGCTTGTGTTTGCTTGTGCATTTCACCAGGAAAGAGCAGCATTAATCGTCCCAGTGTTTGTTAACAGACAGGGAGTAATTCACTGAGACAGAGCGCCCTGCGTTTTGGACAGTTCAGAGGAGGTTAAAAAAAAGGAACATGAACAGTGTGGTCTCCTCCAATATTCAAGCGGTCATCTGTTTGGCTGTTGTTTTTGGCTACCGGTGAATTCCCTGCACTGGGCCCTGGTGGTGGGGCCCCTAATGACCTCTGACTGACTCTAATACCCCATTCAGCTGAGCATGGGCTCCAGCCTTTCTGGCTGTTGGGTTAGTACTGCTGTGTTGAAGGGTGAGCAACAGGACTGGGATTTCACTGTTGTTTGCTTTGGGAAAGAGCAAGAGAGATTGTTCCAATGTCACACAACCCACGGAGAGATGTGTACAGAGGACTACCAGCAGTATCGACTGGGGTTAGGCTGATATATGTAGTGTTGCTGACATTTTCCTTTTGTTAAGATCAGATTTCCCACCTTTGTATAATGCTGTTTCTCTGATTAAATCATGTATCAGAGCTATTTTAAAAATAATGAATAAAATAATTTTTTCTTTCCTTTTTGGTTCATATTTATGTAAATTTTCAGGGGTAAATATTCACCTTAAACATGGCCAAAGTTTTAAATTGCCTGGTTTCAAGAAGTGGAGCTATCCTAATTTGTTCATATCAGGTACAAAGCCCCGCCCATAAAGATGGCTTCAAAGGTCACCAAAACTCATTGTTCCAGACTTTGTATTAACTGAGGGACTAAACTGTGAGATCACTGTGAACTTTAAACCAAGCAAAGACTAAAACAAACAAACATATGGAGTCAAAAATATTATAAATGTCCCGTTTACACTATATTTTAACAGTTATAAGAGTGACCATGTCAAAATATTGAAATACTTGACATATTTGTGAATATCTTGGCATTATTAGTACAGAAATGTAATCTTAAAAACAACTGGTAGCGCAACCTATTACAAGCGATCTGCAGAGTCAGCCCAGTGTTATCAGCACTGATATTTACTTTCCAAAGAGCACATCTGTTAAAGCCTAACTGTGACCAATTGCATCAACATCACGCCTGCCTGTGTTTTTGGAAAAGATCAATATATGGTTATCTCTATCACTAATGATACAGTTATTGACTCATCAACTGTGCAGACAAGTGCCTCGGGCTCCTTATCAGCTGTGGCACACTGTATTAGTGTGTCGGGCTGGTGTAGCGCCGGCCTAATCCTGGTAGCAGGTGCCACTAGAGCCGAGGTAGAGTGGTCATGTTTTTCAGGGACGATGAGCCATCTGGGTCTTGATACTTTATGGTGCTTAAAACACACTCTCAAGTGTGACACTCCCAGCACTTACCTTTTAGCTGCACACAATAATCTAAGCGCTGGCTGCTAAAGGGAGCGAGGAGGCTTTCAGGAGAATTTACAGGGTTTGATGTGGTGTGGCGCCTCCACTTCGACATGGATTCATGAAACAGTCAGACACACTTGGCGGTTTGATTTTGATTCCTCCAACTCCGTCAGTGTTGCTTTTGTCATATTCTGTCTGAAATATGTCGAGCAGAAAGAAAGCCTGTTTGGTTTGGTTTTTTGCCTTTTTGTGCCAGCAAACCTTGCTCAACACTTTTCTGGGGCCCTGTGTTGTTTTCTTTTCTCTGTTCTTTTTCTTTTTTCCTTCCCCTGGTGTCGTCTGTTTCATCTTGCGAGTGATTTGGCTCATTTCAGAGTCCAATTTCGCTCCCGTTTTACCGTGCACCACCCCTCTCCTCACAGACATACTCACATTCACACATTTCCCCAATCTGACACGCTGCCTTCACACTCCAAACAAATCAATTCTTCACTTTCCACACCTGGAACACCAGAGTGAAATGCTGCCGCTCACAGCAGCCCTGCAAACACGCACACTGTTGTTTCTTGCCCACTAGGGCTAAAGGAGGCTAGATTCTTCGTGTGTGTGTGTGTGTGTGTGTGTGTGTGTGTGTGTGTGTGTGTGTGTGTGTGTGTGTGTGTGTGTGTGTGTGTTTGTTGGCACCCACTTGCATGCGTGGCATGGGTTTAGGTGCAGACGATGCTGGGTTTAGGTTAGCAGCAGCCTCAAAGGTCAGTATCCAGGCCTTGTCTCCATTCGTTTACTTGACACGATTCTGTACCCTCTGCTCCCTCTTCCCTCCCCTCTGCCTTATTAACTAACCTCTCTTTTCCTCTTTCTCCCCCCGGTCTGGGTCACTTTATCCCTCTTCCTTGGCCTCTAATCAAGAATGATGAATGAGGTGCAAGGAAGGACAGCGAATGTTTGTGAACCTAATACACCCTCCAATTGTCACTCTTGTTGTGGCGGCAGTGGGGAGAAGGAGGGTAGTGCTTTTGAGAAGGCTTTTGTGTGTGTTTGTCTAACTAAGCTGTGAATGAGAGCTATTTCAAACATCTCTACTCCAGTCCTTTAAGTGTGTCATCAAGCCTTGATGTGTAATTTATCGACCCCCCCACCCAAAAAGCAAAAAAAAAGAAAAACGACGCTCGAGACTAGACTTAGGTGGTTTTTTGTTTTGTTTTTTTAAGTATTGGCTTTCAGATATTACAAGCTCTGACTATTATAGGAAGAAAAGGTTTGTAGCTCATCGGAGTACGGCTCTTTTGGCATGTAGTCTTTAACAAGGCAAAATGGCAGCACTAGTGCCGTCCTCAGCAGCTGCTGCGTCTCCATCTGTAAGCCTAAATACCCAGCAGCACTACAGGAGCCGTGCAGCAGTGGGATCCTCCTATAGAAGTGGCACCGACATGACACCAGTGACTCTATAGTGGACAGTGTGTCCCCGCCGGGGGGGCTGCTGCTGAAGCTCACTATCTTTAGACAGATACTCCGCTGGGATCTTAGGACCAGATTTCATTTACGCTGAAGATTATTGTAGTGATACTGACTTATCAACTGGCATAAGAGTGTAGAAGTTGGTTTTAGTTATCAAACAATATTTTTGATAAACTAGCATTTTCAGTCATTATTGCATCAAAATGCCAAACAGCTGCGTGTAGCTAGTTTGAAGTTTATGGCACTAACAGTGTATGACTTCACCAGTGCATTTGGAAAATGTCAATTTTCTGCACTGAAAAAAGTACATGACACATTATTTACTTTGAAATGTTAAACTTGGAGCAGTAGTTATGTTGCAACTGGTTGCATATGACCGTAAATGCAACAGTGTTTTGGTTTTAAATTCCTGTGGCATGCTGTACGAGTACAGCTAGAGCATCGATAGTGTCTTGAATGTTTAGAGAAGCAGTATCAACGTGTAAGCATGAAAAGACAAAGAAAAGTGCTGTCTGATGGATGGTCTTGCTATCTGGCTGTCACTGATGAATGGATATTTGTTTTTAGCCATTCCCACTAATGTGATACCAAGACTTTAGAACATTAGTTGTCTCCACATTTTTGGTTGTCAAAGGGTATTATTAATCTTCTTTTTTTTTTCAAAAAAGATGCTTTATTTGCATGAAGCAGGTGAGTAGCTCAGGCACTATCTCAAGTTAAAGCACAGCTTGCAATACTCATCCACTTTATCTCAAAAAAATGCACTGGAAACGTGATCTGTCTGCAAGGATGTTTGCCCCACCCCTTTCTCTGCACTAAACTGCAACGGCTGCATATGTCACAACAGTGAATGAGGTATGGTGAATGGTTAGGAGCTGTCAGCTTCCAGTTGTTGCTTTGCTTTCAGGGTGAGGAGTGAAAACGGAGATGGAGGAGGAGGTAAAGAAAAACATGCTGGCTCTTTCAGCCTACTGTCATGCCACTTAAGATTTGTTGAAGGATTTTCACCCAACCGTTTCCATCCCATTGAGAAGTAATCAGTACGGCACTGAAAGATAATATTATATCCACTTAGATGCATGTGGGCTTCATGCACGTTCATACATGAAATGAAGCTGGGAAACAGTGGGTCTGTTTACACTGCTGCACACTCACTCCCTCCATTTCTGCTTGGACTTGAAGCTTCCTGGCAAAAAGCTCCTTGTCTTTGTGTCTCCTACATTCCTTCTCGTCCTCTCTTTCATTCCTACCTCCTTCCCCTCCATTCTCTGCGGATTATGAGCCAGCTGGTAGGCTAATAGAGGATGCTTTCCTGCGGGGCACCAAAGTGATACTGTTCAGGCAGTATGGAAGCTTAAGTAAAGCTGACACGCTGCTCAAGAACTACAGCCCACACTGAGCTCCACAGAAGCCTGTAGAGAGATTCTGAAAAGGTCTTTAAGGTATGGGAGACACAGGGAGGCTGCCGCTGTCCTCCCACCGCTGAGCTGTGATGTGGGAAGCAGGAGTTAAGTCCTTTATTAGTAGTGGCAGCCGTTGTCTCCAGTCACCTCGATAATTGCGGCACCACGTCCACTGCTATAATCAATTGAGACAGCTGCCGCTGCGGCGTTCAAGTCCATCAGGCAGGCGTGTCATGCTAATTAATGAAATGATAAGGCTAGTGCTTTCAGCGTCGCGCAAATAACTCCTGAAGGCCCCCCTTCTCTTTTCAAGACAAAATCTAGCCTCAAAGTTCAAGTTACCCCTCCCGTTCTCCCCGTGTTGGCTGCCTGTCCACTGCGGCCCAAAGGGGAAAAGGGGTCACAGAGGTTGGGGATGGGTCAGTGACAGTGAAAGGGGTCAGATTTTAGGCTGGCAGGGTGGGCCGTGTCAGAGGAGCCATTAGACTTGAGTTTTTCTGTTGAAAGTTCCAAGATGTCTACCCTTTTATTTCGGAGAGCCCAGTGGCACTGACCTTAGATGACCCAGCAGTGTTCATAAGGAGCTGAGACTGATGGCTTTCCCAAAGCACATGAGCTCTGCTAGACACATCTTGGGGGAGGGAGGATCCTGACAGAAAAGGAAGTGCGAGCGTGGAGACGCCTTGCTTTGCAGCAACACATTATAGCCAGGGGTTAATGACAGTTTAACATTGCTTTTGGAGCTCCGCTGGACCGTGCATGATATAAAAGGGTTTAGACAGTCAACATCTCAACCTCTGTTGTTTCCACACTCACTCTTTTCCCTCCAATTTAAAGATGTACTCGTTTGCCTCGCATCCACAACGATGGCATATGTGCCATAAGGGATGACTGGCATATGTGTCCTGCACCATATGGCTCGAGATTGAATTGGGATGTGATATGCGCAGGAAAAACTGATTCATCTCTCAGTTTGAGCTGCCAGCTCTGTGAAATGAACATTAGGTTGTCGATTTATGCCTGTGCTTTGACTGTAAACGTGTTACAGCTTAACACCCATCCCCATTCTGGTGCCATTCACTCCTTGGTGAGCCGCGGCAAAGAGACAGAGAGAAATAATTGAAACGTGTCAGCTGTCCCCACTCTTTAGCTATCTTGGCCAGCTTTCTCCTCTTACACCCACCCTCCACCCCCCCATTTACATGTCCCAGAGATTTGCAAAAATGTCGCCTTGGCTCCCCTCGTTACCAGTTTGGAGATGCTCGAGGCAGATTAAATAGTGTGAGGCAAAGCAAGCCGTTGCAAATTTCTCCTATGATTTTATTATTAGCACAATGATTCAACACTGCTCAGCCCTTCTGTTCCTCTCGTACAAAATCATTTTGTTGAAATCACCCCGCCTGTTTCCTATGACTGAATACCTCACGGCAACGAAGTGTTGATTGGCAAGACTGCGGTTTCCTGCCTTCTGCCAGTATCTGTTATAGCCATCTTCCACAGTCACTCACTCATGAGCTAAGCCTTGGCTCTGTGCAGATTGCTTGTCTAGAGAGGTACAAAAACCAAATCATTGTGAGCTCAACCGTCAAGAGCAGCAGAATATCCTGTCAGCCAAAGCCAGCGGGAGACGCATCAAGGCAGTATGCATCCTCACATACTGTCTGCAACCTCCAACGTCTTTCGGCGGATATGCTGCTTTATTTAAATATCTGTCTGTTCATGTCCTTATTTTATCACTGCCCTGACTGTTTATGCTTTGGCAAAGCCATGAAGGGAGTGAACCGCAGTGTTTGCCTAGTAAATGAGAACACCCAGTGGCCCTAAGCCCCCGACATCCCCTTATCATTGGGATACTTTGCATATTCTCGTATCTAATCTGAAAGGGCTTTTTGCATACAGGTTCTGTTTCCCTGGCTGTTGTATATACTGGTATCAGTGTCAGCCGTGAGCAGGTAATTTATGTAACACACTCATTTGCATGCACAGCATTAGCTTGCTGAGGGTTTTAGTTGGAAACCAAATGAGAATTTTCTCTAGAGCCCTTGTTTCATTCATGAGGTTGCAGGGGCCATTTGCAGGTAGCCAGGTGTGTATTTAAAATAAAGTAGTTAAACAAGCTTCAAAGTAAATGATTTCTAAAGATGAGGAAATGTGTGCAAGGCTTTTCTTCTGGGTTTCTAGTGCCAAGACACCTTAAAGGAATCTCTTGCTCACGGGGAGTATGCCATGCACCAGCAAGCCACAGTCCAGCTAAGGGCCAAGCAATTCCAATCTGGGCCATCTGGCTGCGTAAAGGCCACAGAGGACCAGATCAGTGACAGCTCTCCAGATGTTCCATAGGGACACACAGGGTCACAAGTTAAGGGTATCGAAGGCAGGAACAGCTGTGTAGCGACACCATGTTCACCTCAGATTCCCCTCTGGACACATCAGTTATTACCAACAAATCCCAGTGGCTTGTTGTCCGTCTGCTACCTTAGTCCCTGCATCCCTACGCTCCACCCCTTCCACTCCCCAACCCACGGTATAGCACACTGAGGCACGTGCACACAGGGCGAGGCCCAATTCCCTCGAGTAAGCAACTCCACGAGAACAACTATAAAAAGATCAATACTGGGATGAGATGTCATCTGGTGAGCAGACTTGCCAACACCCCCCTAGGGAATGTCCCTGCGCCCCCCCACCCCCCAGTGCACTAACCCAGCTAAGGGGAGAGGGGTGCCACCCCCACCACTGGGCTGCCCTCCAACCTGTCTGACTCACCCAGACCATCTGCTCAGGTTTGCAGGGCAGAGCTTCAGGACAGCACTTTTTTTGCGCACTCGTATGGCATTTGTTTCACATGATCGCCTGTGGCTGGCCTACTGTTTTCCTCAGTATGTAATTTCAGGGAGTATATTACATATCCTGCGGAAAAGAGGAACAACTTTGTGTTTTGTTTTTGCAGCTTAATGAAATGCATGACAGTCAGCTGACAGTTGTACAGTGTTGCTTTGCATTGATGGGACCAAAAAAACATAACAAACAAAAAGTCTTTTTTTTGTGGTGGACGTTTTTGGACTTCAAAGCTTCTGTGCTAGCATTTTAGCCGCTGCCATTTTGTTCTTATGGCAGAGTGCTAAGTTATCAGCTAAGGCTGGAAAGCATGGTTAGCTAGCTACATTTACAAACTGTATGGCTGCACGTATTTTACTCAGCAAAACTAAAGTACTATCTTGTGTGTGCCACACAAGAAGCCATATTAAACTGAATTTTAAATTCAATTTAAAATTCTGCAAATGGCACCAACAGCTTAAACACAGTGATGCAGTCCAGCCTTTGGCTAACTTAAAATAGCAGGAAAAAAAGCCGCTGCAGCTCCCTCTGGTAGCACACCTGCCAGTCAAAGCAGCCACACCCTGACTTTAAACCTTACCAGTATCCAGAAGTGCAAGTTCTAGAAAAATATCACGCAGCATAGGGTTTTATGAAGGAGTATGACGGTGTCAGAGTTATCATGCATACATATTGTATATTTTTCAAAATGGTAGATAAACCTATTAAAAAAAGGGCAGTTTGCAAACAATAAAAATCTATTGGATAATGCAACTCTTTTTCTTTCTCCAACAAACCGGTCTGGTTTTCCTCACTTTGTTCTGCCCTTCACTAAAATGAAGTTGCATGTGTTTGCCAACAGTAAAAACTTGTCCATGTGCCATTCATTCGTGTGCACGTGTGGGTGTGTTTTATTGTGTGTGCAATCGTATATGTGTGTGTGTGTGTGTGTGTGTGTGTGTGTGTGTGTGTGTGTGCGCGCGCTTGTGAGTGTGAGTGAGCTTTCAGAGGGATTTTAATGAGGGATGTGTTGGTCTGTGCCGATCGCTGCCTCCATTAGAGCCCATTAGAATCATCATTAAGATAACCCGGCGCTCGCTGTGGCCCTGGCTTAGAATGCGAAGCCCCCACCCCCCTACCTTCCCTCTATGGTCGTAGTGAGACTTCCTTCAGTATCACTTGCCTTGCATTATGTCTGGGAAAACTGGTTGCCATGGCAACATCACCCAACAGCGACATTTTGACTGTGGATATTTGCTTCTTCTCCTCCGTTTGTCTGTCTGTCTGTGCCCGCCTCTGTGTTTTTGCCATTGAGTATTCCTCTTTCTCTGTCCCCGTAACACCGAGAGTCTGACAGTTTAATCCAAGTCCCAGACCCCAATAAATCCGGAGGTCTATATAGGCCTGGACCCAGGAATTCATTTGAAAATTATGACACCATAGCCAGCCCCAGTTCTCCTATAAATGTAAGGAGTAAATGGAAGGGGAGCTCAACAAATAAAGAAATAAATAAAAGCCCTGCCTTGCCTTTTTATTGGCCTTTTTATGGGTGTTAGGATCCTTGAAAGATTAAGCAGGCTGTTAATAGGGCCTGGATATTCCATTAGTGGGCTGCATGTTGAGTTCTCACTGGTTTGACAGCAGCTCCCAGCTCTTCTCATTTTGACTGAAACCCTGCTGTATCTGAGCACTCGTAGCTTAGAGCCACCAAGAGGGCACCACCAAGCTGTCTGTCTGCCTGTCTATCTCTGTGCATGTGTGCATAGTTAAAATGAATACCAGCAGTAGCAGCTTTGATTAGCTCAGAAGCTACAGCAGTGATTTTGCTGTTGCAGTTGTCACACAAGCGTATCCTCAAGCTCACAATCTTTGCGGGCCATTTTCCTTTGCATTTAACTCTGGGAGAAGCACAAGATCACCAACTGGCTCGTCTTATTCATTAAGATTCATAACTGCTTTGATGCTGCTTTTTCTCCCACTTTTATTTGCCTGCTACAACAGCATATAATTATAGTCATTAAATTGCGACAGTCTAAGTACGAAAAGTCGTTGTTCTGTGGAATGCTGATTATAAAAGCTTCTTGTCTGTTGAAAAGCCGCTGATGAATGGTAAAAAATGGGTTCAGAGTGCTTTCCTGTGGTTTCCCCTATCCCCTGAAAGAACAAGAAGGAAAGATAGAAAGATGCCAGAGAGGCCAAGATAAGGGGCCACGATCTCTCCTCACAACACAATTGAAACATAATTATTTCATGCCAGATTGTGTGCTCAGCAAAGCCCTGAATGGGGGCCGACATTTAACTTTAATTAGCTGTGATTTATTCATACTGACTGGATCGCGGAAAGAAATTGGATCATCTGATTATAGTCAAGCATGAAAATGACCTGATTAAACACTTAATGGAACCTAGGGAGAGGGAAACAAGAGGAACCTTGGGCAGAAGACACTGGGACAACATTAAAAAGGCAGAGAGGGAGCAGTTTTTTCATGTGTTAGATGTTACTGAGGCAAACGAAGATGAAGTTTAACATGTTTCTCCTTAAATTTTAACTGTTTTTTCCCCATTTCAGGTGTGCCAACGAATGAGAGTCCTGAGTCCAAGACTTGTAGCTCAGCCAAAGTCTCCGGTCTCCAGCGCAGCCAGGAGCAGAGCAACAGTGAGGTGCCTTTTGCACCTCCCGTGTCCAGCCCCACCCCGGCTTCGGCACCTACGGGCTCCCCTGCCCCTGCTGCAGCGGCGGCACCCTCAGAGCCTCCTAGGTTACGGCTTCCCACCCCGCCTCCTCTCAGTGTTAAAAAGGAGCTGCAACTTCCACCGCCCGTCCCTACACCTCCCCTGTTGAGGGCACCGCCCCACCCCCACCCCCACCCTCCTCACCCACACTCGCACCAGGAGCCTCGTGTTCTGCCCCGACAGCACCACGCACGGCCAGTGCACCACCCGTTGCCGTATAGCAGCCTCCACGAAATCAGGTATTTTTACTGGGGCTAAGAATTATGAGTATAAACCTGCTAAAGAAACCACACGGTTCAGCTGTGTTAGTGCCATATTCACCAACCTCAGCGCTGCACACTACCAGAAAGCAAACAGAAATTCAGTACCCAGTACTGTCTTCACTTTCACCGTCTCACCTTTTGTACCTGTTCACAGTGTTGTCTGGCAGACGCTAACACTTTCCTTGTGTTTCCTACCACTCTAGTAAAGACGATATAACCTGCCAGAACTTCCAAATTAATATGATCTAGTCCAATAGACAATTCTATATTCCACACAGTATTGACTGTTTTCATGTGGATATTGATTTTTCCTCCCTCACAATAACCAGCTGTCAGATTTACTGTTTTCATCGGGCAACACTGCAGTGCACACAGCATGATTTCCCATTTCACCTTTTCAGATTGTGCCCTCACCTCTTTTAATTCAATATAAGAAGCATTATTAGAAAATCAATCTTATTTGGTCAAAGTAAGCTGAACTTACAGCGAGATACCTACAAGAAAAAGCATCACAGTATGTGGATATGTATGTACAGTTTGTATTAACATCGTAAATGATGCTAATAGTGATTGCATTTTTTTTGTACCCCATTAAATCTTTAGCCACAGCAGCAGTCCAGTGGGTCTTCCCAAACAGCATTTACCCCCGTCCCCTCACCACCACCTGAGTGGGCTTCCGTCCTCGGCCCCTGCATTGCCTCTCTCCATAGCCAACCTTTCTACCTCGCACTATTCCTCCCTACGGAGCCCAGCCCATCGCCATTCGGCCATGTTTGCAACCCCAGCCACACTGCCGCCGCCACCGACCTTACCGACCAACAGTTTAGTGGTGCCCGGGCACCCCGCCGGCACCCCCTACCCAGGTAAAGCTGCGCACCTTAAATGCTGCACGGTAGCTTTAGCGGAGACGCAAAGTCCAAAGAAAAACAACTTCAGAGGGAGCAAAATGTTTTACATGAACATTTTTGATTCATTATTTATTCTTGAGATTAACAAAAGAACTGCAAACACTGTTGCGGTTCTACAGGACATTTTATCATTAGATAAGTTACACTTAGCTGTACAACTGTGTTCATGCTGCAATTGCAGTTGTTTAAAAATAGGATTTATAGATGCATAAAATACTAACCTGGCAAATATTGTTTAACCTACTACAGTTAGTCGAGGATTTTTATACCATTAATGGCACAAAAATGTTACATTGTTTGAAACAAGTCAAGTGTTTATGCACCATTTGCTGATCTGGTAAGTGCTCATTCTTTACTTTTTCTTTTTAAATAAAAAGGCTATTGAGTTATTCTACAACGCATTTATTCCTAAGTGAAGACATGTGAGGGATTTAGCCCTTTCTTAGAAGTTTAGTTTGTCCAGATCTCAGTATTTTAAATAGAACCAATATACCAGTGGTGCTGATCTATTAACTATTTGCTGGTATATCGATAAATTTATAACAGCTGATAAATTAAAATTCAAGTAAAGACGAGATGATAGAAATACTGTTAACACCATGTTATGAGTGTTAATACTTCATAGTTTGTTAACCAGAGACAGGTATTCCAAAACTGTATTGGCAACACAGTTTTGGAATACCACAACAACCAGCTGATGTGAGCAGAGTCACAGCAATCCACAAATAATGAGTCTTAGTAAGGACTCATAAATAACCACACATGATGAATGCTAGGGATATCTGTTTATGGTTTGTGTACTGGCTATCGGATTTTAAATCATCCGATATCGGTGCCAGTATCAGTGTCAGTTTTAAAAAAGGCTCTAATTATACATCCATTTTCCATAGTGCCTCAGCAAAGTAAATTGCAATGACAAATTTGCATTAATCTTTAAAGCACTCTATGCAGCACATGGGATATTAATGCTAATAACACAGTGGGCAGTAAGCACTTAGAGCTCATCAATAAACTGAAAAAAGTACAAAGGGTCTTGCATAGAAATAACTGTTGGGCATTACAGAGTGGAAAAGTATATTAAATGGAAATAAATACACTTGGGGTCCCTTCTTAGATGGTCTGCATTTCTAGTAGCACAGATATTAAATGGGCACAAGGACTGTAAGAGGGCTTGGATGCATCACGAGTAAATGTCATCTAACGATCAGACAGCCACCACGGTCGGAGACAGCACACCGCAAGCAGCCAGTCTGCAACTGGCACAGCCAAAATTGTGTTGCCTAGCATGCAAACACGAGTGATTTGTAACGATTTTTAATATGTTCAAAGATTCTATCGAAACAGGCGATCTCATCAGAAAAGAAAATGTCTCCAGACATGATGGGTGTCTCCAAAATAAGCAGTAAATATGCCAGTTGTGAAATGACTTTCTCATAGAGGGCAAGAGTGTGTGTGTTTTCTGCTGGGATGACTCTTGGTTCTTTCTTGTCTTTAGATACCAGCCTGTTGATATCATTCAACCAACCAATCATGTATTGCCAGCCTCATTCGGGGATTCTGATTGGCACATTGTCACAGGCAACTCTCTTACCACCACCAATGAGTCCCCACGTAGAAAACCCTCACAGCATGAGCTGGAGAAACAGAGAATGCCAGGTGACTATTTTCTTTTTTCTCTTCTACCCTTGTTGTGAAGACTGACTGGGCGCCCGTGCCTTTTTTTTTCTTGTGTCCCCCCTTCCGCCCCCCCCCCCCCCCTCCTTTTTTCTTTCTTTTTTTTCCTTTTTTTTGCTTTTCTTTTTTTTTTTTTTTTTTGGGTTTCCCCTCGCTCTCCTTTCTTGCAGAGCATGACCTCCTGAGGCAGGAGCTGAACAACCGTTTCCTGGTTCAGAGTTCAGAGCGGGGCCGGGGGCCGTCCGCTTCGCCGTTGGCCCCTGTGTCACTCCTGAGGGCCGAGTTTCACCAACACCAGCACATGCACCAGCACCAACACACCCACCAGCACACCTTCACGCCCTTCCCCGCAAGTCTGCCCCCGGCCGCCATCCTCACCCCGCCCACCGCACCCCCCATGGTGCGTACCCAAGCCAGAAATGTGAGGATAAGTAAAATAAGCTCCCGTAACTTCCCACCAACTCACCTGTTACCCCTCCCAATTTCCTCTTCAATCAACTCCTCCCTTTTTTTCTTTACCCCCAAATTTGCCAGTTTTGTCCTGTAGCTGTAAGAACCCCTCCCTTCAGAAAAATCTGACACTTTGAGTTTGAATTTTTAAAAGATTTTTTTTTTGCACTCTTCCTGTGGACGACAAGCTGGAAGCATCACGTTTAATTGGGGCTGCCACCTCCCATTACACAAACACACACACGAGCATGTTTATTACACTGTCAATTTAATTGCTTCAAGTACACATTTCCATTATCAGCAACTATATTTGTATTTATTCAACAGATTGATGAGGCAACATGTAAAATGTTTATTTGTAATTTTAAATTAGCAATAGCATGTTCATTCCATTATATTTTCATTATTAACAGCGTGGTGTTCAGCCATGTGTTTTTAGCATGTTTAGCCGCAGCTTTTTTAAACGACACAACAAATGATAACATTTCTCACTTTCAGTATTTGATATGTTGCCCTTTGATTGTTTCAATTCTATTAACACATTTAAATATTTTATTTTGCTTTTATTTACATTTTACACAGCATCCCAACATTATTAGAAAGGACTGTAGAGTTTCAGTACGCTTCAGTTTTTATAGAAGCTAATTTCCTGTTTAGATATGCCTTTTCATTAAAAACAAAGGTACTAATAAGCCGATCTGTGTCTGTATGAATACATTTCTGCAGACTTGTGCTTTTATACATACATATATATACACAGACATATATGTGTGTGTTTGTGTAACAGGGACTTATTGCTGCGTGTACGTGTGTGCAAAGCCCAAAAGCAACCATACATTCCAATGACAAATTCAAAGCTTTTCTAGTGGGTCAGATGACCTCATTGCGGATAAAGGGGGGAAATGACATCATTGTAAAACTGTTTTGATAACGTTTCTAATTGCTTCCGTGTTTTAAATGCCAACAAGTCTGGAGGGAAGAGGGAGGGGCGTTTAACACTGGCAGCTCTCAAAATTTGTACAGAGGAAAAACGGTTATGACTATTCATCCATCATTTGAAATGCGCAGCAATCTCTGTCAGTCGAATCAGACGGCTCCCCATTTGTAGCTTTTTGCCATTAGTCTAATAGATCTAATCCATCTTGTCATGACCTCTGATTAAAAGCCCGTGGTCCCATTAAGGCCCAACTCCAAGATTATCCCCATCCTGTACATTAGAAATCAAAGCTCTGGTATTTATGGCGCAGTCAGATAAGCATAAGGGCCGTTTACATGATTCTTCGGTCAGCACACACGCTGTTGTCTGGTCTGCTGTTCATTCCTTACATGGAAGGAATTATGCGCTACACAATCCTCTCTTTGAAGATGAAAGAAGTGACCCCCCTCCCACCAACACCACCACCACCACCATCATCTCTTTTGTGTCGTTTCAGTGGGATTTTACACTGACGTTAATGTTGCTGTTGTGTATTTTGTCGTTTTCGCTGTTTTTACTTAACGTATGCCTTTCCCTCCCTCCTACCCCTCAGTAGCGATATTGCTTTCTTCTCCTTAGTGCTTAAAGAAGCAGAGTAATGATGATGTTGTGGCTGTTTTTACTGTTTTGCTATGAAAAGCTAGACCAAGTGTTTCCCAGCTGTGTATCCTCTGTCTATCTCTCTCACACACACGTTTTTTTCCTCCTGCTCTCTAGATGCCCCATGTCATTTCAACTATGTAACAGCCCTTGGCTAATGGCTGTAATTAATGAAATTATGAAGCCTCTATATTTGTTTATTGCTCTACGCCCTCGAGCAGCTGGCTTGCCAAATGGCATCGGTGAATGCCTGCCCCCTTGCTCCTGCCATGTCTTTGGACGAGAAATATTTTTAATTGTTATAGGATGAAATATTAAGCGTTAATTAGCCAAAGCGGTTTACTATAAAACTGTGACAGCCTCCATAAATTTTAAGGCAAGACTTCTTTTTTTTCTTTATTTGTTTTTTTTAACAAGGCCATAAAGCCGAAATCCCCTCTCCAGTGACAGACATTAAACAGGCCGCGCCTTCAGAAGCGCAGAGGAGCTGTTTAATGAGCTCGGAAGCTGGCTCAGCATTTCCTCTCAATGGGCTGTCTTTGATTCGGGGCCATTATCGCCCACAAACAGGGCCGCCGACACCATCGCCGCTGTTATTACCATTCTGCTCACAGATGTGATTGGACCTGCTTCACCAGACGGCCCCGTGTCCCAAACCCTGCATCTGCACCAGCAGCTTTACCAGCTCCAGCCCGCCCTCCCTCCCCAGCCACCCCTGTCGCTGCACGCGTGCACACAGAAAATCTGATTCATACCCGTTCATTTTCCCATATTATGTAAACCCAAAACATCTGCGCCTGCCAACTGAGCTTTGAGAAAACACTCGCAAAAAGTACCTGCAAATGGTTTGTGTATTTACGGAATAGGAATAAGTTACTGTCACTTGTAATTAGACGTTTTCAAAATAGAGAGCTGGTATTGGCTCGCGAACAGACATACAAAGTCCTCATTCATGCTCCCTTCTCTCTCTTCCTCCCTCCTGTCCATCTCAGCTTACCGACTGCTTTCTCGTGTGCGCGCGGGGCATGATCGGAAACATTTTAAATGTAACCAGACTGTTTTCATCTGGCAAATTCCAACTAAAATTATTCTGATAGGCTAAGTTCTGCCACAGAAACGGTTTCTTCACAACTCTGAGGTGGTGTCGGTTTCAAGCATTTAATCAGCTGAAATCCCATCTCCTTAAATCAGTCTCAATCATACAAGGCAGACTGTTCACACAGCTTCACATATGACCTCCGTGGTTTTACGGACTGACCCGCTTTTTTGTCTTTTGAAGTACAGTTTCCTAACACTGCAAACAAGTTACATGTCTTCTTGTACTTCCTTCCCAGATATACCATCGGGGCTTTTTGCACACAAAAAAATCTCAGCAGTCAAAAGCAATTAGATTCACATTTCTCTAGATTTTCCAGTGATTAGAAACAACTGGTCTGGCCTTAAAACTGTCTGATTCCTAAGCTGGGCCTCCACGCCCAATGTCTGTATGCTCAATTGAAAAATCATGCAGGCTGTCTTCGTCTTGGCAGTGTGCTTAAGCGGTTGTATTGTTAGTGATTTAACTGCCTATCTGACCACGCTGTTTAAGTAAACCCATGACCAGTTCAAGCCAGCTGCTTTACCCCGGGGCTTGTTATTCTGGACCAAACCCTGCTCGTTACCAGTTACAGATGTTGAGCATGTGTTTTTGCCTTTGTAATGTAAAAAAAAAAATAATGAGACCTTATTACCAAAGAAGGCTGTTGTATGAGGGATTTTGTTCGAGTATATCATTATGTGGACTTTTGTTTCCTAATGCTTTTCTTTTCTGTCTGTTCCAGTTCGACAAATATGGCCCCAAACTGGACAATCCATTCATCAGACATTCAAATGTAAGTTTTTTTGCACTAATTTAAATGTGTTAACAGTATTTGCATATGGCAAATCAAATATTTGACATATTTGAATGTTGCCTTGACAGCATTTATTGTGGCAGTGGCTTTGTGTGTGTGTGTATCTATATGCTTGAGTCTTGTATGTATGACTGTATGATTTTGTTTTGTGTCTCCCATCTTCCCCTTCCTCCCCCTTCCAGTTCTTCCCCTCCTACCCCCCAACCATGCCAGGCATGCCCCCGCTGCTCCCACACTCAGGACCCTTCAGCTCGCTGCAAGGAGCCTTCCAGCCCAAGGTCAGACCCGCATCCCTTAACCCACTGTCTACAAACAGGAGATTTTAAGGGAGCTTGAGCATAAAAGAAACCACAAAGTGTGCAGACTTTTACAAGAAAAACACTTTATAAGTGTGCAAAAGGAAAACAAAAATTTAAAACTGCAGGTGGACTCCTAGCCTTAGTCACGACAGGCCAAAAATAGGACCGTGATGTCTGCCTGTCCAGAAGAGCAGAAGGGAGGAGATGCAGGGGACGTCGAGGGGCGGGAGGGTGTGAGTCTGGCAGATGCTCAGAGGCTGTGACCTGAAGTAAGCCACCAATCAAAGCTGGCCTAAATCCGCTGGCCCTATTCCCAGAGGGCTCAGTGATGGAGGTTCCCTTTTGTGGAAGGCCCCTCCAGATGGTTCAAAGCACAGTTTTATGCATCCAAAGCCCCTGCTAAGTATTCTTGGAGACGAGCTTGGGGGGATAGAGCTTGGGAAGTATGTTTGTTTGTGGGGCCTGGCGACCCTGGTCACTGTGCAGAATCACCCGATCTCTAATAAGGCAATAGATTAAGGCCTGATTTAGACTTCTGCGGGGACTCTTTGTAGTGCTTGCGGTGTAGCCTACATAAGTGGCGACATCGTTGGCGGCATTTTTGCTTGTATGTGGTGCGTTGTGTTAATTACCATGTAGTCCTGTCCTGGTGTTTTATATCCAGTGCCAGCTGATGGAAAGAAATAAAATGCTGGGCCTTTTGGTTATTTTGGGGGGGAGGGGATTTCAAACATATCTCTAGTTTTTCCACTTCGCTGTAATTTCCATCACGTTCATTCCCATAGTTTCAGCAATCTCCCTCCAGGTATTTCCTGACATTTGTGAGTCCTTTATATTGATGCTATGATTATAATTCCTTAAACCGAGATTCTCTCACTGATAAAATTTAAAAAGGTGGCAAAAAAGTTGCCAGAAACACGAATGAATCGATGATGCTGAACGAGCACATCATACTAGTTGTGGGCTGCATTGACCCGATGTATAGTTACATTTCTCAGGAGGTGCATGTCAGGTTAGGCCATGTGAAATGACATGTGTTTCCTGCTGGAGCATAAAACCCCAGGAACAATGTTGATCTAGGATCTTGTGCTCTGCAGACTTGAAGATGAAACGATTAGAGATGTGCTGCTCTGGCATAACTCTGAACTCTGGGAAGCATCATTGCAGTTTTACCTATATCAGCTATAGCTGTGCAAATACTTGGGCGTTAGCTGACCGTAGTGCAGCTAATTATCTGGGTTGGAATAGATGCTGGAGGGTCTTCGAGTAGTTTTGCAAGAAATTCGTCTTACATGCTTCCATGCTATCTCCATAACAGCACTGACACAAAGCATAAGAATAAGGTGAAAACTGGGATTACAGTAATCTTCTTCATTCTCTCAGGGGATATTTAAAAAAAATAAATGGAAAAAATGCAATTAACAGTGTTCTACAGAGGACCCTCTTGAGGATGCCTGAGACCCCCTTTGGGAATTATTATATGAGGTCAAATTGTTTTGTATTGTTGTGCCAAGTTCAGTTTCTTTCTTTCCCCATGCAGATGTTACAGATGTGGTTGATCACCATATATCTTTTTGTCTTTGTCTTTCTCTGTCAGGCATCCAATCCCATCGATGTAGCAGCACGTCCTGGAGCAGTGCCTCATACACTTCTGCAGAAGGACCCACGGGTAAGCATGAGACCGAGAGCATCGCAGCCACTCTGCTCATATTCCTTCTGATGATAGCCACACATAATCCAGTGCATATGTCTCAAAGAGACATTTCTTCTCATGCATTTCAGTTTTACAGTTAGTAGTATGTGTCTTTGTTGTTTGTAATAATGATTATCTGTTTATCCATACAGATAACAGATCCATTCAGGACATCTGTTAGGGTAAGTAGATGCCTTATCCTTTCCTGTTAAATGCTTCATCTCTCTGGCCAGGCCACAAAGTCTAAAACCTTAAAATTCTTTAACAATTCTCGATTAAGCAAATGCAGGGTTTTGGCTGCATTTACGCTTAGCTTTGAGGTCTGTATTGGGGTTAGATATTCTTAATATGTTGCCTGGTTGCAAATTCTGATGAGTTCCCACTTTGTAGTTTGGCCAGAAAAGCTCTATGCCAGAATCAATTTTTAGCTCCCCATATCAAAGCCAGCAGGCTAACCTCAGTTTCTCTCTAAATTTTTAGAAACCTGGCAAGTGGTGTGCAGTGCATGTCCAGATCGCATGGCAGATCTACCACCACCAGCAGAAAATGAAGGTGCGTGAGACAGATAGTAATGTTTTTAAGGAATCTTGCTGTCATGTAAAGCCAGATACACTATATTGGTTATGGAAAACGGGCCAAATAGCTAACTTATTGAAAACACTACATGCTAGAGCAGATCGAGCTGACTTGGATCTTTTGTTTGGGTCTAAACGTAGAACGATCACATGATTGGAAAGAGGCAGAAAGCTTTAAAAGAAGCAAAGCCCAACACATGAAGGCTCCACTTTAAACATATATTTTCTATAAAGGTTCTCTCTGACTCCATAAGAGAAGGGGTAGATGGTAACAGTAGCACTCGGTATCAGACGCAACATGTGAACACAGAACAGAAATGCTTATACGAATTACTCCTCTCACTGACAGAGGATGGTGTGGCCTTGCCATGGAGATCCTCTGCTAATGCCACTGGCCCTGGGTGTCTCAGGCTTTTCTTGGGCCCAGAACCCCAGTTGCCAAGGATTTTGTTTCCCTAATCAGCTTACATATATTTGTTATAACACAGCTAGTCAGAATTGAGAACATGGAGCCATTGTCAAAGTCTCTGTCCTTCTCTGAGCTCTCACCCAGTGTAGCTGACGATCGCTCACGCTCACTCCCTTGTTGGAAATGTTTCGTGCTGTTGCGTACTGACCTAATTTTCTTTGTCTCCTTCTCTGCTTTTCTACAGCAAATGCAGCTGGACCCTCACAAACTTGACATGAATGGGAAGCTGGACCTGTTTAGTCGACCCCCAGCACCAGGAGTCTTCCCAGGGTTCCCGTACCCTCACGATCTGGCACGACCCCTCTTCCCCTCCACAGGTTGGTCAAGGCTCAAAATACCTACCAACATATTGAAAACACTCAAACTTCAAGCCTCCTAACGTCATTACTGCCTTTATGGAAATTAACATTTTTAACAACATTTGGAAAAAACACTTTTTATTTTCCCTCTCGTGCAATGTTCACATAATTATAGTGCTTTGGTAGCAAGTGTTTTGCCTGTAAAGGGAGTCAAATATGTCTATGAATATGCATGGCTCTCAGTTAGGTAATTGACTGATGCGCCCTGTGTTGGAGGGCAACAGAGAAGAGAACGGCCTTTGACTGGTAATTATGCAGCGGTGTGTCAGAGGCACTCCTGTAATTGGTTCTATCATTAACAATTCATGAAATATGGGTGATGGTAGCAGTGTTTTGTGAAAGAGGCCAACTTGTTGTACATTCAAGAGCTGACCTCACTAAGCTGGTACAGACTCACGCACAAACAAATAACAGCTGCAATGAAACCAGCTGATATAGTCAGTAGCATCACTCCACCAACTCTTTGCTCATCTGGTCCACGTTGCGTCAGAGTTTGTGATACTGCGGCAGAAATGCATTTGTTTAACTTAGGGTTTGGTTTGGCGTAAGATTGTTCCCCAACCGACCAGACGACCGGCCGGATATGGATTATAACACTATTTCATCCTCTCTGTCCCGATAGGCTCTGGACACCCCCCTCCGTCTCCATACGGCCCCCCCTCCCACCCCAGTGGATTCCTGCCTCCTAGCCATTTGGCAGGTAAGTGTAAGTAACCCCCATGTTTATCTTTTTTTTATACATTTATCTCCTCTTTCAACACGAGTCTCTCACTCACTCCTTCTTACACTCATGTTTCAAATACATTAAAAGCCACCAGGGCCAGGGTGTAATTTGAACCAAAGGTATTCCTAGTTTTTGATCTCAGGTTCACTTCAAGGTTAATGTACAATATCGTTAGCAACAGCCAGCTGCAGTACTGCCTCTTACTTTACTATAATATTGAATGTAGCCATCCTGCAATCAGCCAGTGTGATTCATACTACGGTCGAAAATAACTCCAGAGTCTGGGTTTATTAAAATGGAAGTAGTTTCCAGCCTCCAGACCGATTTGTCATCCCTCATTTGCTCGGACAAACTGTACACAGAGCAGCAGCACACAAGACACTATTTTCTATAAGCATGCCAAGCTGATTTCGTCGTACCCAGGAAGAAGGGAATAATGAAGGGGCGTTCGTGCTGTATGATTCTTTGGTACATTCGGTTGTTTGCATTTTTATTCATCATCCTCAGTTCGGACTGAGACACTGTTTAAGTGTCAGTCCATTCTGTGCCTATGAAAACATGGTAAACTGAGGATGAAGATTTAGTCAACAAATGGGAATTCATGTGTGAGGCAGAGGAGATTTCTCAATTCTTGTCTTTTCTAATACGTGAAAAGCTCCAGAATTAAAAATCCTTGAACCCCAATCGGTTGGCAAGTTGTGCATTTCCTGATGGATTATTTCCAATTTAAAGTGGGACTGCAAATTCTTAGTTAATGAGTCCCGTTCGCTGACTTCTCAGACTAAATATTTGTTATCCCCGTAAATTTGGAGGCTATAGTCTGTGACTGATGGAGTCCATCAGATAGTGATTCACCAGTTAAATCACTGTGCTCTGTCTAGGCTAATTTCCACAGCTCCTAATTGTCTTGTCCTACCACAATCCATTTCCAGCTCAGCTCCAAGAACTCAAAACTGATTTCCCCACCAAGCAGCATCATTCCACAAGCCCCAGCAGGTCAGAGACACTCCACTCCAGTTAGTGGCAGTGAATCCAGCATCCAGGCAACCTGGCTACTGCAGGATTACCAGGCAGAGAGCTAGGGTCGCAGCGCTAGAAAACCACGGCTCGCTTGTAAGAGAAAAGCCGAGTGGAATGGGTTGGTGTTGGGGTGAGCACTGCTAGCCAGCCACCCCCCCTTTTGCTAATCCCTGTTTGGCATTTTGCAGATCCTTTCAGTCGCTCCAGTTCCTTTGGCGGCCTCGGCAACCTTTCAAGCAGTGCCTTCGGAGGATTAGGCAACCCCTCGCTTGGTAAGCGTTGGCCCCCTCTCGTCCTCCTCCTCCACCGCTCCCCCCTTCAATCTGGCCCCTGTGGCCAGTAATAGAATAGAGCAGGACAGCGTTAGACCACAGGGAGAGCCAGGAGGGGAGAAAAAAATCTAGACACTTAGCTCTAGTTTCTGTGTCAAAACAGTCCTATCCCAGGGAGGCCCAACAAGGCAGCACAGCACACCACAGCAAACCTCCTCCCTGCCTCCACTTCATCTACCAACTAAGTCCCTGACAGCCTGGCTTTAATCTGGCTGTGTTGCTGCCAATAGGCACTCTTAGGTCTGCTGTTTGGTGGTAATTCGTCTATTAATTATTTGACAAGCCCCTTCTGCACCACCATGGAGGGTTTTCTCTTTTCCCTTTGCATCCCTTCTCTATGCCTTTCTCTCTTTCTCTTCATCCTTCTTATTTTTGTGTGCCAAATCGGTCACCCTGTTGTGAAAATGGATGTGATTGGAATAGACATGCCGTGGAATGCTAAGGTTCCCCTTGGCTTTTCACAGCTATCATCTCCAGAGGGCAGTGAGTCTCCCCTGTTCATCCGGTGCAGAAAAGGAAGGGAGGGGGGGGGGGACCTTTAGTCTAAAAGCAAATGAGTAGGGGTTTTTTCTCTCCAGTTCAGGGGGGAGGGGGGCATTAACCTCTAACTCTTTCAAACAGCTTCAGTGCTTCAGTGAGAGAACCTCCAGAGACAAAGACAAAAGCAGCTTTTGTTGTTGAGTCTTTCTCATCTTATGTGTCCTCAAGAAGGTTTTGTGCCCAATTAACTTACAGTGGGTCCCACGCCTGTCTGCTTCTTTCCTTCAGGGTCCAACAGCATGTTTGGCACCAAGGAGGGGCCGGGAGGACTGCCCACATTTGGCAGCCCCCACCACGACACCTGGAACCGACTTCGACGAACCCCGCCGTCGTTCCCCACCCCGCCGCAGTGGCCCAAAACCGCAGATGCTGAGAGAAGCAGCTCCGCCAACAGCCACGAGAGAGAGCGAGAGAGGGAACGGGAGAGAGAGAGGGAGCGAGAGAAAAGAGACTCGTCGATTGGCAAAGAGGAGAAAGATAAAGACCGGTGGGTGAAACACACTTTTGGTTGTATGTTTTTGTGTGTTGCTCACATCCAGTATGTAAAAACCGACTCCTGAAATAAGACCACAATAGCGACTATGATAAACCAGCATTATTATACATACAAGCTGATCAGTCAGAGCAGAGCAAAGGAAAAACAGCGAATGTTTTTTTCTAGGTGGTTACAAGTCGTATCCATGGAAACTGAAATAAATTGAACAACCGGCACGCTTATAAAAGAGCACGACGCGCCGAGAGAAGCTATTTGTCAAAAATTAATTGGAGACATTTCTATGAATGGTACGGCAGCAGAATGAAGGGTTACCGTCAAACAGAGAACAGAGGGATACAAGAGCAAGGCAACTCGTACGATTTAAAAGAGAATTATAAGGCAGATTTTATTGTTGAGAATTAATCAGACACTAACCAAACACGACCTACTGGCAAAAATAAAACTCTTACATTGTGCCGTTACAGGGATTCTGTGGATCGCAACCGCCACTCCAACCGCTCGTCTCCGGCCTCTGCACCAGTCAGCTACCAGATCAGCAGCCTGATTCGCTCCAGCAGCCAGAACTCGAGCGATTCAGGTCGGCATCACAGCGGCAGCGTAGACAGGGTCCGCGAGGCAGAGAAGGAGCTACTGGAGCGACACAGAGAGTCTTCCGCACTGGCTGATGTGAAGGTGAAGGAGAGTCGCTCGCCGGGCAAGGAGATGCTAGAGAGAAGACCCTCAGAAGACTCCATCAAACCCACTCAGCGTTCCCCTTCCCCCTACTCTAAGACAATGATCAATGAGCAGGGCATCAAGATGGCAGGCGGGCCTCTGTCTACGCTCAAGGACAGCGAGAGGAAGGAGCCCCCACCTGCAGAGCTCCTCCATAAGGTGAAAAATGACATGAAGATTAAGGAGGAGAGGAAGGAGGAGCAGGAGGTCATGGTGGTTAGTTCGGAGCCGGCCCCCCAACCACCGGCCCAAGCTCTTCCTCCTCCCGTCAGCCAACCGGGAAACCCGCACCACCACCATCCACCTTTGTCCCAGCAGCCCCCACTTCCTTCACCGCGTGGTAGTGACATCTCAGCACCTGGCCTGCATGGTGTCCCCATGGCGCATTCTCTGCCTCTTTCCATGAGCGCCATGCCTCAGATGGGCAGCCTCAACGTGCTAGACCGGGCTCGCATGGCTCCCTTCATGGGAGCACTTGCAGGAAGAGAGCGCCTGCCGCACACAGCCTTTCCCTGGGATCCGCTCAGAGAGGCCTACCGCAGCCTGGATCTGCAACGCCGCATGGACTTCCAGCTCAGGCCTGAGCCGGGGCATCGTTTCCCCAGCATGTACGAACAGGAGCGAGCCTACCGCGAAAGGGAGGCTCATGACTACTCCCACCACGAGCACCTGTTGGAGGTACGCAGGGAGCACGAGAGAATGCGACAGCAAGCCGAGGAGCGAGAGCGCCTCCACCTGAGGGAGGAGCTGGACAGAGCACGGCTTCATCAGCTGCACCAGTCCCCAATGGAGGGTCATCTACCACACATGCCCCCCTTTATGCCCCACCTAGGCGGCATGCCCTACCCCAGACTCAGCCCCTCCACAGGACACAATGGCCCTCTGAACAGAACACCCCCTACCGCCGCACTTAGCGCACCCCCACCCCTTGTGCCAGCTGGCAGTGCCAGGCCAGCCTCGCCCCGGAGGACTACCCCCCTCACAACCACCCAGGACCCACGGGACTACTCCCCATCACGTAACCCCAAAGAGGTAGAGGCTCGGTAGCTTCTTGGAAAAGTGCAAAAATGTCTTACAGGGCGCTTTCACACGCCCCCGCTCCTCTAATCTGAAAGCTTGTTGTAAACAAAATGCACTGCTCTTCTCCACCAGAGAAGAGCAAAAGTCCCTAAGGGAAAGGGTATGATTGTACAAATTAAAGGTGTGTAAGGCTAATTAAGCACATGCCATGACTTTATTTTTAGTGGACTGGAGGTCGAATAGCGTCGGTAAAGAGAACATAAATATGTGTATGTTTATTGCCGACTTAAATATTTGATAATTATTAATATATTAATCCAATACCTTTTTTTCAACTTTGTGCAAAATAGAGGTCCTCAAATGAGTTTGTACATTTCCTATCCTTGTTCCATGTATAGATATCATTTCTATGAATTTTATGTATTTTGTGCATTAGTCACGCCTTTTACAATATTTATCCCAGTTGATTGTGAGACATATCCCTTATGACCCACTGTAAAGACTGGATTTTGGTTTCAGTAACTTAACCTCATGGTACCAGGATATCCTCAGTGATGACAATGTACAATGCTACATTACCGATTTGTTCTGTTCAATTGTTTTGCCTTTGAGATATGCAGATAAATATATATTATGAGGTCTTTGTTGAGTCTCTGTAAAGAAAACAGATGTAAATAACTTGTTGCTATTCCTTCGCTGCAAGTTTACCATGTAAATTTATTAGGCTTTTTAACCATTTCTAGAAAAACAAAATCAAAACGAAACACAGGAAAATCACCTGCCTGCTGAATATTGCGGAGAGAGACAAGTGTGGCCGACGGACAGGAAGTACGAAGGGAGGGTGTTGTAAGGAGGCCTAAACGGATCATCTGCAATCTATGCAAAGCAGCACACAGCACCCTGCAGAAGAAATCACCTGGAGGGAAAAGACCATACCGGTGATACTGAGAGCAACCTGGATTTAACACCTGTTTATATTTACAAATGAAATAACGACTAAATAATTCAAAGACTTCCAAGTCACAAACTGGACCAGCCCCAGATAGAAAAATGAGGACACTGTTTAGTGGGCGGCAAAAGGACTCTCTCTGTCAACCTTGTGGTGTTGTGCAGTTGTTTTTCTTAGACTCTTGTATACAAAACAAGTAGAGTTTTAGGCGTGCAAAAAAAAATGAAAATGAACATTCATGGTTTAAAACGTACGGAATAAAGTTTGGACCTAATGTCAAACATTTCCTGCTCATCTTTAATTCTGGCGCTCGACGTCGGCGCCGGCTGCCAGCTGTGACTTTGTCTGTGAGCCGGACCTGCTGAGTGCTATGTGTATGTGAGGTTGATAGGTTTGCCGGCGATGCCTTAGTTTCTAGCATTTAGAGCATTTACTCATCTGATACCAAGATATTACTTTAAAATCATAAAGCCAACTGACTTGGCTGGCAGAGTAGCCTAAGCCATCAGATCATTTGACCGTAATCTGTCATACATGGGCTGCAGAGCTCTTCACAGGGATCGATGAGATTGGGCCAAGGCAATACAGGCAGGGACTAATAGAACATTGATTTTGTATGAAAGCAGGTTTTGAGTGTTTGTGTTGCAGGTAACCGGTATTGACTGGCAGCCCAGCGGCATATTGACCCGCGGTCTGGACTCATTAAGAGGAGCAATGCCTGGGAGGCAGGCTATCAGTTGGTGGAAAAAGAGGCTCCCCTCTCTTCTCATATGCCTCCTCTCCTCGTGCACACCACTCATCTCCTTTTCTAATGAGGCCGGAAGGCACTCTGGAGTGGGCCGCAGAGGGAGCCCTGAGGTGCCCTGTCCTGTTATTGACAAGACCTCGGCTGCGCCTGCTGCCTGAGCAGAGACAGCCAATTCATCCCGATAATGCGCCGACTACTCATCTCGCTGCTGTGCGCCGTGAGGCCCACCAATTCCAGTCCCATGGTATCAACCCATAATGACAGCGTGGATCAAACCGTGGCCAGGTCATTAGGGGATGTTATTGAAAATCAATAGTGCTCCTGTGTCTCACGCACTCCAACAGGGTTTTTAAAGGGCTCCTTGAAAAGACTGTTTGCCAGAATGTGGTTGGCGTATTGGGAAGACTTAAATCACTATCGCTTTCAATTTAGCCTCTCGGTAATTGAACCACATATTCTTCCTATGGGTAGCATCTGTCAGTGGCCGGCCTCACTTTAGCTCTGTGTGCTTTCAGTCCTAATAATCTAGTCAACAGCAGACACTTAACCCCTGTACCTGTTACCACATAGGGATTTTTTTTCTTCCTGTAACTGTTATTTACTAGACGAGCTTTAGTTGGAGAAAACCACACACCTTAGATTCCCCCCCACCCAACTCAATCACTCTGTCCTGTGCTCTATCCATTTTACGGCTGAGTGTGGAACGGCCCTCCGGAGATGAAAAGCTCCATCAATTTCACTCATCGTCTGGCAAGGTCAATTTATTTCAGCACACAGTCCATCATCAGATGGGAATCAATTGACACATTGCCTGGCATATCCAACCCAAGGTGGATTATTACAGAGCTTGCAATTGTCAGCTTCTTACTAGAGCTATTATTCATGTGTCCGGGGGATTTTTTTTCTTTCTTTTCTTATTTTTTGGAGATTTTGTACAGTTTTCTATATTTATTTGATCACAATTTCCTATGTGATGGAACATTGTTACTTTGACGGGACTTAATGTAAGAGCGTGTCGCAAAAAAAAGCGTCTGGTTTTCTTTGACACATTTCTCCACTGTAATCCCAATTAATAGGATACGGTGGTATCTGAGGTAAGACATTGTTTTATTGTTCCACTAATCCCCTTCATTTATCTGTGAGAAACCTGAATGCTGAGGGTTTGGGATTGAATTTTCATGGTCTCAAATACCTCCAAAAAGCGCTTGGCACAGTGCTCACCCCAGATTCAGAGAACAGTGGAACAGGCCTTAAGGGGCTTTTATGGAGCACAATGGCAGCTAATAACACAGTGCCAAGCTAATAAGATGGGCAGCTCTTCCCCCACTGATAAAACATGTATGAAAGCATTTTTGAGCCTCTATGTGGTGGCTCCCAAGATCCTTTTTTTCCCCCAGCGAGAGCTAATGCATTAGTTCCCATTTGAAAGCTGTTTTGAAATGGAGATTGGTAATGAGACCTGGGGCCCCCTCCGTGATCACATTTGCTGGGGCCTCCACTGGGCCTCGTGATTTGAGAGACCGCAGCTTTGCTCAGAGTTCAAGTCCATCTCTGCGGGGGTTAGAAAACCCTGATGAGAGCCATTCTGAACCACTAAGCTATATCTGAACTGCGAATTTAGGGAGAGCGCACAAGTCAAGGGCTTTGGCAGCGAATCCTTGTCGCAGCACTCTTTCTAGAATGCGTGTTGTTTTGACCACCTAAAAAGGCTAGCCGCATGCATCCTTCCATGTTCCCGTCTTTTTTTAGCTCTCTGTGTCAACAGAGCGGCAGCTGACAAAAACCAGGCCAGTCAGTGGTTAAGGAGCTGACTTGGAAACAGCCAAATGGTGTGAATTCCAGGCCCTGGTGACAAAGTGCTGTCTAATGTCTTTTCACCTCTGGACCTATGACAAATATTCCAGCTGTCTCACAGCGCAGCTACCATTGCTAGGCAAGCAGACCAAGTAATGCAGCCCAGAAGAAAGAGGATACTTGAATCGGTCACAGAGGAACCTCAAAGTGCACAATATGAGACAGGGAGGAGAAGAAAAGAATTAGAGGAGATGGAAAAGAAGGAGGTCCAGAGCAGCCACCGGGCAAAATAAGTTTTCCACTTTGATTCAACTTGGAGGATTTTTCCAGCCTTTAGTGGAACCTCACAATCTCCAACACTGGCCGTATTATGTACACAAACCATAAAAATGAATAACATTTATGCAGCTGGGCACATCTGGCAGTGATAGGACTCTCATTCACAGACTCACAGGATGGCACTGTGCCGCCACGCTACCCTTTCTGTTCTATGCATGGACATGAGGCACAAGAAGACAAAACGTGGGCGGTGTAAAGGGAGTTTCTGAAATGCTTCGAATGAGTTTAAGAAAATAAGAGATTTCAGGGCAAAATGGAGGCCATACGTGGCTCGTCCAATTTGGCAGAGCCGGCGCGCATGATTAGCCGTAGAGACGTTAATCAAAAGTGGCTCAGTGTTTGAAGGGGCAGTGAGAGGCGCTGCCAGCTGGTGACAACATGGCTTGTGTGCTCGGGCCAAGAGTGAAGTTTATTTGAATACGGATCTTGCCGTGACCGTATTTCTCCAGAGCTCAGTTAGCAGAGCGTTCCCTGGCTCATCACTGGGATCGCCTCAGAGCCGTTGGCACCCGGGAAGGCAGAAGGTTTTTTTTCCAAGCCACAGAATGAGAATTACGATTTAGTCCATCCCCTCTGGTGGTGTGGGCATATTCATAAGTATTCATTCAGTTTGACGCTGGCACAGACACGACACCTAGTTCTTGGCTCTCCGTGTGTGAGGATTTTATTTTGAATATGAAACTATGAAATTGACAAAAAGGCTGTTTTTGCATTCTGTAAATTAACAACACATTTGAAAATCAAACATCCCATTTTTCCACTTAAAATCATGCGAGACCTCTACTGAAAACACGAAGCTTAGTTATTCAGCTGTCAGTTTTCCCTTAGAGCCAAGCTTCAAGACCCAGTGCAAAGCACAACTCTTAGGAGTAATGCGGTGGGATGTGTTTGATCAAGTAAATTCTTAAGTTTGTTTTCAGCTCTCTCAGGAGGTTAGAGGAGGGTTTGTTGGGGGTGATTTACTGTTACTATTAGCATTATGGCTTTATTTACAAAATATTCTATATTTTTATATAGTTACAAAAGCAGTGACAACAGTGTTTTTGGATGATTTACAATTTCACTCGTTCTTCCGATTGGGTTCCCAATCAGACAAAGACAAAAAGCAGGTAGGCGGGGCTTCTTCTGTTTGCCTGAGATGACCATATTAGGGATATCCACTCTCAGTGACATCATACACAAGGAAATACAAGAAAAAAAATGTCAGAAAGCAAACGTTTCAAGAAGTCCAGATGTTTTCAGATTTTTTATAATCCTTGCAACTGTTTCGGGGGATGAACAAACGGCTTTTTTTGTATATTTGTCATATTTACATGTTTCAGATCATCAAACAAATTTTCACATTAGACAAAGAAAACCCGAATAAATACAAATTGCAGGTTTTCAATGATGGTCTCGTTCATTAACAGCTTTCCAAGCCTAACCCTATCCCTGTGTGAAAAAGTAGTTGTAGAGTATGAATGGCAGGCCTAAGGTCATACAGACCATCTCAATTGAATTTAAGTAAATTGGAACTTTTGTCTTGTCAGGTCACAGAATATTTTCTCAAAAGTCTTGAGGATCATTAAGATGTTTATTGACAAATGTGAGATGAGCCTTTGTCTTCTTTTTGGTCAGCAGGTGTTTTCTCCTTAGATCTCTCTCATGGATGTCATTTTTCTCCAGTCTGTTTCATATTGTTGAATCGTGAACACTACCTGTAACTGAGCCAAGTGATGCCTGCAGTTCTTTAATGTCGTTCTGGGTTCTTTTGTGACCTCCTGGATGAGGCTGGCCACTCCTCGGGAGGTTCACCGCTGTTTTGTCCATTTGTGAATAATGACTCTCACTGGAGTTCAAGGCCTTAGAAATGGTTTTGTAACCTTTTCCAGACTTATGGATGTCAGTGACTTGGTTTCTCAGCTGTTTTTTAGACCACTCATGAAGTGTAGTTTTTTTTAGGCTAATTCACATTGTCAGACAGGTTCTATTTAACTGATTTCTTGATTCAACAGGTCTGGTAGTGATCAGGCCTTTGTGTTGCTGGTGAAATTGATATCAACTTTTTTTTTTTTAAATTGTGGTTAATCACTGATAATTCATGATTTAGATTCATGTAATTACTCTTTGCACAGGGTCAGGTTTGGAAAGCCTTTTTCGCTTTATCAATGAACTCATCATTAAAAACAGCATTTTGTATTTACTCGGGTTATTTTTGTCTAATATTAAAATCTGTTCGATGATCTGAAACATGTAAGAAATCAGGAAGTGGAAACTGTACAAAAACTGTACAATTCATCATCTGTATGTGAGGTCATTCTTTGTGTTTTTGACTTCTTTCAGCAACACACGGTCAATGCCACTGTGGCCACAACGGTCACTAGACTGACTTTGCGTTCTCATCGAGTTGTAATGTTCGTCCACAAAAACACTGAATGCACCCACAGCATAGTGGAAAAGGGCAAAGAGATTGTATTCTTCATAAGACTGGCTTCAACCAGGCGTTTCAGCATTCCAGGGCTGGCTTCAGCCCCGCCTCCCATGCTTCTTTGGAAATTTGTCTGGCAGCAAACATGCTTTGAAAGGCTCTTATCTCCTATCTAGCCAGGAGTTTCATGCACCAAAACAACAAACCCTATCTTATCTCAGTGTGTTCGTTAATGTCACAGCTTAAGGGGCTTGTTCTTCCACTTGCAATGGGGCTTGGAGAGCAGATTGTTTGCAGATTAGTAAATGCGGGCCTCTGGAGGTCTTGGAGCTAGTACAAAATACTTGTCTTCTCCCGCAGATGTTCATGTGCGCACACCTCACCGTATTGGCGGCCCTCCCACTTTCCCGTGTCAAATGGCAGGAGTACCGCACAATGGCTGGTAAGCATCATTACCGACAGTCAGATCTACAGCGATAGTTCTCTCATCAGAGTGCCAAAACAATGCACGATAGCTACACGAGGCTACAAATGTTGCTGATGCGCTTCTTCTGTTGCACAAAGCCCTAATCTGTGATACCTCCTGAACCACCTGCAATACTTGATGCCTTTTGCCCAGCCTGTGTGGCCATGTTCACGACCATCCCTCAGTGACACAGGAGAGCAGGCGAAGCTTAACTGGCTTCAGCCATCTGGCTATCTCACACAGCCCTTGGCTACACAGTGGCTCACTCAGCGATTGATTGGGGTGTTGAAGGCCAGCTATTTAACACATCAGAACAACAAGTACTGCTATCATGCTGGCTCCTTTTCATGTCTCGTTTCTGTGCCGCCCAAGAATGCCTCTTATCTCTTCCCTTCTGCTTGTTGGTTTAAGCCAGACAGCATATGCCCACATTCCCCCTGTAATAAACCATTTTGCTTTCGGTGTAACCCTGACAGACAGAAAGGCTGCAGCTGAGCTGCGATTGAGGGGGGGGGGGGATGGCGGTTTAACCCTTGTGTTGCTCGGTAAGAAAGAAAAAAAATAAACAATAAAATCTGCAGCCCACTCTCCTGTTGGTGCACCCAAAGACTGACAGATGAAAATAAAGCCCTATGTTCCATATCATTAAATCCTCCTCTCTCACCTGATTACATTCTTATTAGTGTTTCCATTCTTCTCCCATTATTGTTACTTCTAGTGAAACAGGTCTGATAATGTGCTCTCACTCGCTGGATGCACAACCTGCTCATTCCTATCTCTGATTCTTTGTTGCAGCCGAATGGTTTTTAAATGAAAAGTGTGAGTGCTGTGTAATTATATTTCTGGGGGTATTATAAAATCAAATATCACAATGAATGTAATTTTATTTGCTTGTAATCTCTCTCGCCCAGGCTAATAGGCGTTTTCGAAGGGCGCGCCTGGGGGGGGGGTTTAAACAGCCGACCATCTCCAAATAGAATGGCTGCTCTCTAACTCTCCCGCTCTGCTCCCTTTGTCTTTGATATGCAGGCAAAGGAGCTTGACAGTCTGGGAGACGTGGGAGATTTGTCGGCCTGTGATCTCCATGCCTCCCTGACAAATGAGCGCCTTTGGCAGGGCTGCTGGAGGTATGGCTTCTCTGCCCTGCTGGAATCCTGATGAGACTACTCTGGACCTGCTGGTAATGAAGTCAGGGCACAGGACCAACCTGCTGCCAGAAATGACCTTTAATCTACACACATGCAGGCCATTTGGCATGCGATGACTCAGAGTTGCACAAGCAGCTTTGTGCTATTACATCAAGCACATTTTTCACTGAGATGTTACTAAAATAGACCAAAAACACACAAGTTCAGTCCTTACAGAAATACAGTCACCACATCTTTTTTTAAGCTTATTTAAGAGAGAGAGAGAGAGATGCTGCTATGTGGAAAATAGTTGTTTCGTATTTTTTGGAACAATATGTTACGGCTGATGTTTTATGTGTATTCTTCTTGTTGGGCAATTTAGGATGCAATCACCATCCAGTCAATCTTCATTACATCGGACTCCACTGCTCCACCAAGCACGCAATTGCTTGACATTGATTCTGCAGATTCTTTCAGCCCATGTAATTCCTCACACGGAGCCGTGCAAGTAAAGATCTTTCCACCGGCGTGTCTGTGCAAAGTAAGACGTTAACAAATCACAACCTTAAAAATCTGAATCCCCTCTGACGATAAATGCGCTCATTTCAGCTCCACGCTGAGCATTAAATAGCTGACATTGATCGGGTGCATTTCCCATTCCACAGCGAGGAATATGAAAGCCTCAGTAGGTCCAATCCAACATGGTTGCCTTTGATTTCAGCTCCCACTTTCAGCGCGTCTCTCGGTATTGACTCACAGGAAGAACAAGCACTACCCCTTGTGGCCCAGTTGGCCCAGTGCACTGCGGGTGAATGACACATCCAGCTGCTTCTGGGCCCCTCCTGATAAGTTAACCTTGTGATCACATGCTAATGCCTGATTAATGTTGCAGTAATTAGACACAGCCTTTCACACTTAGTTAAGAGGACATCCTCCAGCAATTAGCCCGAGCCGGAGAGAGATAATTTCAGAGAACACAGCCAAATCACGTTCTTCAGCTCGCCTCCATTCCCACTTGGCAACATTAAGGTTTATTTTCTCATTATTTCATTTAATTACTCGTTTGATGTTTCATGCAGCTGCCACAAGTAATCTTTGATCCAATTAGGAAATGCCGATTGACGTGAGCGTGCGCATGGGATTCAATAAGCTGCCTTCAATTTGATGTTGTGACTATATCAGGGGATCTGTAGAGGTTTCGCGTTCTCCACTGAATGCCATCTAATAGGTTAATAATCTCCCTTAAAAATGTTTCTTAATAGATGGCACACCTTTGTTTGCGCGTGTGTGCACAACACGCGTGTGTTCCAGCACGTGCGCACTGCGCAGTTTCTCTAGCAGATATGGAGCAGCGAGGAATGAATGCGCTAGTGAGGAGAGGGCCCTGCGCTCACCATCCTGCCGCCTGCCCATTAATAATACATTGGCACAGAGTAGATGGAGGTTTGCTGAGATTAGTCCTTCATTAAGGACTCGTTTGCTTTTACAGAGACACCTTGGTCTTTTTTAACCAAGAAGAATCAGCCCACTTGTAACGGGACTGGAATCCTATATTATATTATATTAGTCGTTGCAGTGTGAAAAGCGACTAGAAGCACTGTGATTTCCTATCAAGACAAAGTAAATGTACATTTAATAACTGTGCATCTGTAGTTGCATAACTATTTGCGTCTAACTGGAGTGGATGAGCAACTACTCCTAACTTTCAAATGCATTAATGTAATAGTATTTGCTACATACGAAACACAGAAAACTGGTGCAGGTGAGTCATGTCTTAATATAGGTCACATTACAGTACAGTAAAATTCATTTAGTTCCCAAAACTGTGTGGAAATATATCTGTGCAATTAATTCCCAGCACATCTTTAAGGAACCTTAAGAGTTTTAGGAGCTTGAAATGGAGCCTTGTCGTGTTACCAGGAAAGATGCGCGAACCATTTGGTGGATTGAGTTTTAAATGTTGGGGACTGTTTTTCCTGACTACAAAATGTTGGTCCTGCATGTTACAGGTAACTTAAAGCATTCACAGACTTATTTGATACCACATAAACAGTTATAAGTATACCATAGACATTTTACTTGAGATCCAAGCATTGTATGACACATTTAAGTTGCATTAAAATGGTGCAAAGGCAGAAGAACCTACATTTTTCTTTGCATTAATTACCCTCTCGAACTCTCAAAGTATGTTGAAGAATAGAAGGAAAAAAAAGTTTTTTACTGTGTTTGAAGAAAGATATGCTTGTTGTAGTGTAGAAGTAGTGTCATCATTAAGTTTGTTCAAATGGTGCTGTGAAAAAGTCTTGAGCCACCTCCAAGTTCTTTATATTTTTTGTATTATTTCTTACTCCACGTTTTTAAAGATCAAAGTTTTTCTTTGGACAATGGCTGCTTTTATGCTCCTTTTCAGTCCAGTCCTTGTTCCTGATCATTGTCGGAGGGGTGTTTTTGTTTATCTAGTTCTTGAACCACTGTTGTGTTTACACATGACAGACAACCAGTTCTTTTCTGTCTTTAGACACTTTGCTACCAGGATGCTGCAAACATATTTGTCCCCATTTCTTTAGTTGGATCTATGAAAAATAAATACACAAAATTCTGTTTTTGCCTTGTTCACCAACAAGGTGATTTCCAAAGAGATGTTAGCCATAGTGTGTCCTTACTAGACTGGACAAGTGGAGGACAAAAAGAATAAGTGGGAGACCTAAAAGAACCTCTTACAGCAGGTGAACAGTATCTGAATCATTTGTTTGAATCTGAGCAGAGCGTAGAGCCCTGTACATTTCAGAGCACTCGGATTATCAGTAGACACTAGTGACTTGGTTCCACTTGCAGTCAAACATGCCCATGTTATAACACTGACTCCACCATGCCTGACAGCTGTGCAGCCTATTTCAGATGTTTGTTTTTTCAGTGGAACCAGGTATTTGCATCTCATAGTAAACTCTCTGTATTCAAATTCGTGAAGCCACTTTCTGGATTGTAGACTTTGACAGTGTGCACCTGCCTTCTTCAGAGAGTTCCTCATTTGGCTAAATATCATGAAGGAGTTTCATCCATTACATTTCTTTGCAGTCTTTCAGCCCTTTCAGTGTTGCTGAGCTGGCCAATGCATTTCTGCTTTCTATAGTATTTTGTATATTTAGCCACTGCTAAAGGTTTTATCATCTCTCTGATAGGATAATTTGTCTCACTTGCATCCAGATCTGTTTGGATATCAGAGTTCACTGGAAATTTCCTGTGAGATTTCCAGATAATTTTGAGCCTCTGAAAATTAGAGACTGTATATAAATGGTCTCAAATGCAAACCTTTCTTAAAGGCTTGAATTAAAGCTAAAAGGATGTTGAGTGTTTGATTTAAAATCCACTGTGGTGTGCACAGAGGTCAAATTTAGCAGGAAAAATGTGTCAGTGTGCAAAAACATATCTAAATCTATTTAGTGAGTGACATAAAGAATTGGCTGAGGTTTTGCTGATTCTGGGATGTTTACAAGCTGGTGATGCAGCAAAATATGACAGCTCTATAAGGCAAAACACAAAGGCATGCAAAAAAATACTTCATGTGGGGACTCAGGAAATTTAACAGCCTTTTAATTTTAATGGGGAAAATATTTTTGTCTGTCATGCTGTCTTGTTTATAATAGCTTGAGGGATAGGTTTTGCATATTCATGCAGAGACTGTTCCTGTGTTGTTAACAACAAAATAACCTCGCTACAAAGTCCGCTGTGAAGCTCTTTTGGAGCTTATCACCAGCCCCTCTTCAAATCCCAGTTATTGTTTTGAAAACTTTAAGGACTGAATGGAATAAACAGATTTACTTACTGGAAATATCTGCTGGAACTAAGTGAAACACAAAGGCCCACAAATCCATATTGATTCATGTATTTCTGACAGTCCAGTATTTGAGCATGTACAGGTGCGGCGGTACGAAGCCAAGACATTTGGTTTGCAAAAATTAAATTTAGAGTCGAGCTGGAACATTTTCATTACTCAAGCCTGCAGCATTCAACTTTGGAAGACCAGAAATGTCTGGAGTACTTTATCTACCTCCTCATCGTTACCTGTCAGCAGTGGAGGACAGCCAGGTGCTTCAGCTCTAAGTGTGCGTATAAGGGGGGGGGGGAGTGTATCTCATCTAGAACCCAGAGGTGGGCAGATCAATCCAAATATTGATTCTATAGATACCACCGCTGGTATTGGTGTCAGATCAATACTAGGATCAATACTTTTCATCAAAACAGCCTTCTGGTTTTTTGTTTTGTTTTTTTTTAGAAAGGAAAAATAAGCCTCAAATGAGCCTTTTTGTGTTGATTGTTACATCTGTTTTATTTATAGCCTACAGTAACTTAAACAATCAAAAATATTTACATTACCATTTGTATTCCAGCTCTCTAAAAAATCTCGGTTTCAAACCCATGAAAAGCTGAAAGATGTGTTTTGTTGTGTTAACCAAGAATTGTGGGATAGAAAAAATCGCAGGGACTTGGTGGTCATTAAAATGTGTTCAGAATTTGCAAATTGATGATAATTCGCCTCCTAAATCGTGACACGCTGCTCTCACCTACATAAGCTGCCTTTATATAATAAAAGTAAAGTATCTGTATTGGAAATACTGGCCCTGTTTTTACTTGGTGTCGTATTGATACCAGAGGAGACGCGCAGTCTGTGGGAAGTTGAACCCAGTGAATCCACGACGTGCCCCTCCTCCATCAGCTGATGACGGTCAACCCAAAGCTGGGCAGGAAGTGCATCTTGTGCCTGAAGCTAGTTGGAACATGAACGGGAGAAGCTCGTTTTCACGCAGCTTCTGGGATAACAAACTAAGCTTTTGACGGTAGGGAAACCGTTTCCGACACGACATATAAACGACGTTACAGACATTGCTAGTACTCGCACCGAAGTACTCCCGTTTTTGTCTTGGTCGCAAAATATGAACGGCTGCTAATGTTAGCAGTCGCGTTAGCTTATTATTGAAGTTGTGTGTGTATACGTGTGTGTTGGTAACTCGCCGCACCTCGTATTTAAGAAGTTGTCACCTTGATAGCTGACAGTTGAAATAACCTTTCCCCCCCTAACATGTAGCAGAGCATAGTCAGCTAGTAGTTTAGCTATGTAGCAGGCAAACTCACGTATGTCAAGCTAAGCCCAGTGTCGTTAGGGGGGGTCTTCCCCCCATCATTTCGTACCAAACTTCATGAGAGATTCGTTCAGTTTAATGTAGCTTCGCTGATGTAATAATGTGCATTTCTGCACTAACGTGTTTAGTCTGTTTGTAAACTCATCCTACACGTAAACATGATGTTTAAAACTAGATATGTTTAACAGGACTTCATAAACACAGTTCGAAGAATTATTCGGCTTAAAAAGTAATGATAAAATATTTAAAAAAAAAAAAAAACCCAAAAAAACAAGCTTAGTAAAATAAATGCTGGGTTGACGTATGGCTCTTGTGTGTTAATCTGAAAAAAATAATTTCTAATTATTATTAGTGTCTATAAGAACACCAGTGTTTTTAAATGTAAGCATTTGCTTCTTGTTAACTGTTAATAGTTGGTGTGAGTGACGAAGAAATTAAAGAGCTTTGTAATTTTATCATAGGCAGAAATTTAATTTCACTTTCTCTCTGCTACCATGTTTCTAGGAAATCCCCTGAAAAAACGCCAAAGTGAAACTTGTTTTCTCTTAACTTCTGTAGAAAAAGGGGGGGAAGAAACACAACAACGCATCCTGGGACATGGACAGTAGGAGAGGACGAGCGTGGGGGAAGCTTGTCAAAGTGGACTCCAGTGAAACTGTGATGCTGTTCAACAGTGAATGCATGGTTGGCAGAAAAAAAGGTGGTTAAGTTTGACTGTGTTTGGGAACGAGAAACGATTGGCATTAAATTCAATGCATTTTTTTTGTTTGTTTTGCTTTGTTTTTATCTCCTTTTGTTTTGAAACGCTTAATTTTCTGATGCCTATTAACAAATGACAGTCCTGTCAGGAGCGCAGACGTTGCTGTCAGTGTCTGGAGCTTTTGAAACCTCCCCCTTGAAAACACAAAGCTTTCTTTTAGTGAACCAAACTTAGACAGGCCCTTGTGATGAGAACAAAAGACATCCATCGAGAACATGCGTGCAGAATATTAAGTAGATTTTTTTTTTTGTTTGGGTTTTTACTAAAGAAAAGGTTAGGTCTATAATTCCCCCTGTGTCTGCTTTTGTTGTCGAGTGCTTTTTGGGGGTCTGCCTTTTTGCAATGCAAAACTGCTAGGTTTAATTAGTTTGCTTATGTCTGGGCAGCGAATGATTTAAAAATGTCACAGCAGCACAATTTCAGGTATAACATGCGATGTTTTTAAAGGCTTAAATTTGGCTAAAGATTAAAAACTCAATATAGATAGTATTGGATTAATGAAGCATTGTTATAGAATGTTTGGTGGAGGGGGATTTAAAAATATGTTTGTGCTGTAATGGTTTACAGGTGCCTTTTATAACCTATAATGTTCTCTCGAGATGGGCTTTTAAAAGCAGAAAAACTAGGAATTTCTATATTTTCATGATAGCAATTTTCATTTTTTTGTTTCCAGGATGTTATCTTTCCTTTCCAGCGAATAAACTTGTCTCAGGGGAGCACTGCAAGATTGTGAAAGATGAAAGCTCAGGGCTGGTGTGGCTTGAAGACATGAGGTACTCCAGGCTGAACTTTTGTACCACTCATATCATTTGCTTGTTTTCCCAGTGGGCCAAACTAAATATTATTATAAAAAATAATAAGCTCTCTGCTGCACCGTTGAGTAGAAATAAAACTCTTAGAAGAAGTTGGTTGAAAAGACACTGGGAGTTATCAGAAACGTGTACCACCAGGTTGAGAATGTCCTACTGAGATAGAGGGAAAAGAAAAAGGAGACGCATACACTTTAAAGCTCCTTTTCAGTCATTCACTTTTTTCCATTAATCTGAGAGCATCGTAACTTGCTAGCCTATTATGGATTTTGCGATTTTAAACAATATATTAAGCCACCTTCCTGTTTTATAGGAATACAAGCAGCTGGCAGCCAGCTGAATCGAGTCCCCTCGAGATGTGCTCATTAACAAAGACTCATTCAGACTGATGGCAACATGTAGGCATTTATAAATTAGACCGCAGTTGTTTGCAAACTTTTGACAGTCTGTCTGAGAGTGACTGCAGTCAGTACAAGTCAGACTGTGACTGTTTGCAGAAAGGTTGCCTTTTATCAGGTGACCTGTGTAATCGCCTTGGAATCAAAAACTGTTGTTTATTAGGAGGCAGTTTTGTCAAGATAAGAGTGTTGATTTTTCAGTTGAGCTGATTTAATGTAAGTTTGTTTGGATAGTGGCACATGAGATGACTGCTTGTTCTATTCTCAGAGATTTTTCAATTCATTTAATAAAGTGTTGATATACGGAGGCCTGTATTGATACAATATGACCACAATATCACTCTGCTGGATCAGTTTTTTTCCCCCGCTGCAAAAAAATGCACATCTTCACTACCTAGTACAAAAATGGACAGTTCACACACTGAATATTTAAGTGGGACATGGTGAGCATTAGTTCGTATTTGTTCATAATGCCCCTTTGTAAAGCAGACGTATAAGCTAGGGCTGCTCTATTATGGCAAAAATGATAATCACGATTATTTTCACTGATATTGAGATCTCGATTATTTGACGATATTTAACAATAACAATGTATTGAATAATGACTTTAAAGATTGTCAAAAATAATATAAAATAGTGTGCAAATACTGATAACAGTGCAAATGTTTGCAATATAAGAAATCAATGAAAAATGTAAACATCTATGTTTAGTGAACTTTGCAGTGTTGCTCTGTGGTGCAGCTACGACACCGTAGCAAAGTTTACACACTGTGTCTACTTGACCCACGTCTGACTCCGCCAACCCATAATGTTTCCACACCACTGAAGTTTTTTACCTCTCTTTTCAACCAACAGCAGTCACTCTCCTCTCCAAATAACTTCTGCTTAGCTTTCCGAGCTTCCCTCGGGTCCTCTTAATCAGCGGTCCCCAACCCCCGGGCCTCGGACCGGTACCGGTCCGTGAGTCGTTTGGTACCGGGCCGCGAGAGTTGAGGCTCAGGTGTGAAATGTATGGTTTTCAGGGTTTTCAGCGTTATTTTGTTATCGTTTTTATCGTTAACTCCGTTTTCCTGGGTCTTTTCACGTGTGTTATGAATAAATCTAATTTTTTTCGGTACCGGTACTAGTTTTATTTTGTTGTATTTATCCGCGACACCTTAAAGGCCGGTCCATGAAAATATTGTCGGGCATAAACCGGTCCGTGGCGCAAAAAAGGTTGGGGACCGCTGCTCTTAATTGTTGTGACACGTGTTCGAAACGCAGAGAGGTGCGCTCGATTTGTCACACGGAGCAGCGCGAGAGGAAAGCACGAGGGAGGGGCTAATAATCGGCTCAGTCATTTTTAATGATCGTTGAAAGCCCAGATCGTAATCGTGATTAAAATTCGATTAATTGAGCAGCCCTAGTATAAGCAGTATAGTTAAATATCATGTCTGTCTGTCCGTAGCACTAATGGCACAGTGATCAACATGTCCAAACTGGTCAAGAAACAAACTCACATGCTGCAGAATGGCGATGTCATCTACTTTGTGTACAGGAAAAGTGAACCTGAACAAAGTGAGTTTTGAATTTGTGAACTATAACAATGATATATTATTTTGTATGTGTGTATATGAAGACAAAAACGCGTACGCTGTGTGCTCTTGCCACCCTGTAGACATCGCCTATGTTTACCACTCCATCAAACTGGATCAAACCGCTTCACAACACAATTATGGTGAGTACCTGAGTAGTTCCCCACAGTTAATTTGTCAAAAGGAGCTAATTACACAAACCAGCCACAACACACAACATTAAAACCACCTGGCTAATGTTGTGAAGGTACCCCTTTGTGCTACCAAAACACACTCAGTTTCTGGGAGCCCTGCCTGTCCTTAAAGTGTCCTGTGGTGTCCAGAGCTGGTCGGTATCAGTGCTTGGTGGGTGGTACATGCCACTTAGTTACATGAATGCAATGGGCTACTGTTCACCAGCAGCATATTACACAAAAGCAACACGATCAAAACGAGTCACTTCATCTGTCTGTGATTTTAATCTTGTGGCTGAACTCGGTAGATCTTTACTTCTGTTTGTTTTGTTAGTCATCTCCCACTCTGTACTCAGACTTCAGCCCACAGCCGTCCTCCTCCTCTTCCAGGTTCAGAGATGGCCCTCTCTGTAGAGCCTGTAATGCTCTCAAAGGCTCCTCGGGATGCAACTCAGGAGGAACCTCAACCCTCTACCTCTGCTTCACACTTCTGTATTGAGACTGCTTACTCTTCTGGTGCCATGGCAACCACAGGCTCTCCTGTGACTGGTGGGTTCTCTACTCACGCACTTTTAAAAGGTTGGTGTGCAAAAGGACAGCGGGGAGTATTCATAAGATTAAAAATCACTCTTTAAAGTCTTACATTATGTACATTTACCGTTTGGAGCTTCTCTAAATTACTTTACGTCTTCAAATAGAAAAAGAGTTAACAGCCACGTCTTTTGAATGAAATGATAAATGGGCCGCTTCTTATATAGCATGTTTCTACTCTACTTGAACACTTGAGCTCTTTATACAACATGCTTCATTCACACAAGCACTCCTTTGTATGTCCAAGTGCTTTCTAGCTAACATTGTGATGATCCAGGAGCAGCCTTCCCAAGGATATGCTCTGGCATGCAGACTTTAGCAGCCAGCGGTCGAACCACCAACCTTCCGATTAATAGATGACCTGCTCCAGGGCCAAACACAAAAAGCATTTTTTTTCTGAAATATTACAATACCTAAATACAGATTTGACACAGCACTGAACACTGATAGCACCTGCGCTTTCTCGCCCACTCTTCTGTCAGACAGCAAGCTGACACACTCACTGCAGTGGGACACGTTGCCTCGCCTACTCATTCACTCACTGCGCTGTCTTCTTATTTTAATTTTCTCATTTGCTCCGGTTACTTGTTTGGATTTGGTGTTAAAAACAAGTGCAGAGTCTCTCTGACCGGTTTTGGTGCATAAAGAAACTGATGGAACGCTGTTTCAAAATATTTCAGCTTTAAATCAAAGAACATTAAGATGAGAAACTCAAGTGTTGCAACTTCTGACAAAACAAAAAGCACCACATTCACATGTTTGTAGTTATCTTTTAATAAATAATAACCCCCCCATGGCCTCAGAAATGGTTTATCAGTGATATATAAGTATTGAAGTTGAAATTCTATTCTTTTTGCTTTGTATTTACTCCAAGTGAGATCAGTAAAGCTGGAGGACAGTCTTTGTGTTGGTGTTTCAGGAAATGTATCTAATTGATCTCACAGGATGGGTCATCAATTACAACATTTCTACACTGTAAAATATTAAAAGGGCTAATGTGAGGAATTTAGAATAAGACATCAGGCTGTTTACACATGACCAGTTAATTAGAAATTATAGGTGCACTTTATAAATTCCCCTAAACTGCAGTAAGTTACGAGATTTTCTCTCACTCAAACAGCTACAGTGAAAGCTTCTGCTACTGGAAGGAGGGACAGATAATTAAATGGAGATGAGCTGCTATACCTGCCTGAATCTGATATAATTTACCTTACCAACCAAACACAGGTGCAACAGATTCATAAAAAACGACGAATGCCATGTTCTCACATCATTTTCTAGTATTTTTATAACATCAGCCTTGTTCTTCTTTCCTCTCGTCAGTTTTCTACTTCTAACTGCTTTTTTTCATACTGAAGGCTCATACTGGTTTGTGGCTTTGAGCTGGAGATATTTTTACCTTTAGCCACTTTATTCTTGTTAGCGTGTTTTTAAATTTCCATGTTAATGAGGGAAGGTGATTTCAGCGTCTGATCAGGTTTGCTGTTAAGAATATTTTCATGCTTTACCAAACTTCATGTTTTCAGTCACGTTGAAGAGCTTCCATGCTAGCTACATGTTAGCTTGTGGCTGCTGTGAGTGTGTGTTGAGCATCTGATATATGGGAGGGTGACCAGCCGGTTGGTCTGACTCAGAACACTGAAAATTGGTCAATCGGTGCATCTCTATTAGGAAAAATGGCAGCGTTTAATAAAAGTGTGTTTCAGATAAATCCCCGGTACACTCTGCATTTGAGGTATACAAAGCCCCTTGTGCCTGCTGCATGGACTAACTACAGGATCTTTAGATTGCTTTGGTGGGAATAGTGTTCTGTGGTCATGGCTCTCAGAAGTTTGTTGCAGGGAACTCCTTAGAAAGACAACAATACTATTTTCTCCAGATGAGACAAGTAAAATATGTGTTAATTGCTGAGCAGTAGAGATGCTATTTGGTGGCTTTCTGTACTTCTGAGCAGAGCAATGTGAGCAGTTTTCTCCTGCTTTTGTTCCACATGTAGCTTCAGCTCTTTGATGGAGAGAGTCCAATAAACGTGGACTAAAACTGGCATTCCCATTTTCCCAATTTCTCTAATTCCTCTGGAAGGCAGCCACCAAATAGGTTATATTAATATAGTCCCTGTGTAGTTTGTTTTAGCTGTCTAAAGTCTGGTTGTTATTGCTTTAAAAAATTATAATATTGCAGGTGTTTAGTAAAATATAGTTGTAGAAATGAATATTGAGAATAATAATAATGTAATTGTTCTGACATAAATTGGTACCACCAGCTCATGTGTTTTGACAGTGTGACGGATGATTAACTGCTGTAGAGGAGCAGACAGTGAGCTGTGAGGACTCTGTGCTGCTTTTTGAAACTCTGATTACAGTTAGTGAGGGAAGAAGATGATTTACAGCTGATCAATACTGAACTTTACGCTAATTCAGCTTTATTGTTTGGCACGTGTCCAGCTGGTCATTATTGATTATATCTGGCCCGGTGTTTAACTGCCATTTCTGTCTGCTTTCATCTGCTTTGTGTATTGATTTGTTTCTCAATCTTGAAATCTTAGGTTCAGAGTACTCTGCTGGTACGGTGCCATTTTCTTTACAGTCACTCTCTGCAGTAAATAAACAAAGATGATTATGGTAAAAGAAGCTATCCTCAGCAGAGTTATGATACATGGTCAATAGAAGTCATTTCATCCATGTTTTGCCAGAACACAAAAGGCCAATGAGAATAATACCATGCTGAACCAATCACGTGGCTGGAATAGTTGGTCATATCAGGTTAGGCTAACAGATCAGCTCCATGGAAACACTTGTGTTACCTGCATACATCTTGTACACCCTCAGCTGTTTAACACCTGCTCATTATTCGGGACACACAACCATGTTAGCTGGTCACAGATTACCAAGTGACACTGTCTGCTCAATAGAACCTCACAATATGACTTTATTTTATTTTTTTAATTCAAACTAAGTAAATGTTCCTTATCTTACACCAGCTTAGACAGCTGGGCTGCTGGTACCTTGTGTTCACACTCAAAATAACTTACCTGATTTAAAATGAATAAACGTGATTTTAAAAAGAGAACAGTCTGAAAGTTTCACAAAAAGCCAGGTTGGTATCATTTGTTTCCAACAGGTTGGTAAGTAAGTGCTGTTTATTTTTTCAGCATGACACGTTTGTTGTAGGTTAGAGCACTTGGAGTTGATAAGTGTTTTAACATAGAGCTGCAGTGCCGACCAGCGTGTCTGAAGTTTGATGGGATTAAAGACTCCTACAAACACATAAAGTCGCGCTCACCACCACTAAATGCACTTAACTGCAAATGTGATCTCGGCAACATTACAGAACAATGCTTACGTCAAAAATAAATGGATTTAGTAAACTGGACACTGGTGTCATACTTTGCTACCACATCAGGTTTCTGGTCAAGTAGCACAGCTGATCCATATACGAGCCTCACTGGCCACCTCGTTTATATAATACGGCTCTTGTGTTTCTCAGAATTTGTATTTGTTTATTTATGTATTATTTATTTGCTTGAACCACAGTTGACTGAATGTCTGGTAGTTTGCTTTTGTTTATCCTTGAAAGTTTGTGGGATTATTTAAAATACAGCTGTAAAACGGTCTACAGTATAATTTTCATGTTCCACTTGCACTAAAAAAATAAAGAGAGAGAGATGGATGGATAGTCATGTATTGGTTGATCCAATAAATTTAGACCAGACTAAACTTAATTGGAAAATGTTGTAATCTGTTATCTATTAAAAACAAGTAGTTTAGAGCATTGAAGTCATTATTTGACCCACAACTGTTGTTCTTTTGTCTCATTAGGCCAAGCTAACGATCCAACCACTACACAGGAGGAAGAAACAGAAAACCTGGAGCCAACAAGCAAGAGGAGGAAAACCGATGATGGTTAATGAATATGTTACTTTGAGATTAAACTAGATTCCCTTAACTTCTCTGATTTTGTCAGAGCCATCATGTTCCAAGCCACATTTCATTTTAATCTCACGCTTTGTGTGTGTTCTGATTTATAATGTGCACCTACTGTGTTTACAGATAAATCTTATGAATTAGGTGTGCCATGCAGCTCAAGGCCAGAAGTGGTTAGTTCCTCAAAACCACCAGTAGAAGGGACTAAGACGGATAAGATGGAGGAAAGCTTGACATGTGTTATCTGCCAGGACCTGCTACATGACTGTGTCAGGTGACCTGATTTATTTCTTTTTCCTTTCATGTTTAAGTTACAATAAAAATAAAAAGAAGGTGTCTGCTTCTGCCCAACAGTATATGTGGCAAAAATAGTGTTTGTGCAATTCTAACAAGCTTGAAACAAAGCACACAGGGTGTTGACCTGTCGCTCGCTTTAGCCTCTTTTCTACTGGTACTTAACTAGACTACTCAATTTCAGTCGCTTTCCATTACAATTGAACAGTATCTCAGTGTGCATGAGATCGCTATAATTTCTGCCTTTAGGTAGAAACCAAGAACAATAACAGGTGGTCACATTTCCCTAAATGAAGCCATTGGATGGAGCTGTAAAACCCGCACGGTGCAAATTACCCTGTCTAGGTGTAGTGCAGCTATGGTAGTCGTTTGCAGCGATATGAAAGTAGTTGCATGTAGATAGCAGGTAGCTATACTTTCTATTGGCGGTAGAAATAGTCCTTTATGTGCCTGGTCCAAGGTGTTTAGAGTGATGTGAGTGAGCAGTATGGTGGGAACCAAGTAGAAAGTCTCACCAGGGTGCTTCCTCATTTACCTCACCTCCAGCAATGCTCATGGAGCAATGACTAGGATCATTATTAAATGGTAGAACCTGGTTAATCTCTTTGCAGCTTCCAGCTGTTTAGCAGCTTCCAGCTGTTGGGAATGTCTGATCCTATGCCAATAAAGGTGTGGGTTTGGTTTTTTCTTTTTTTCCTGTAGTTTGCAGCCTTGCATGCATGTCTTCTGTGCTGCCTGCTATTCTGGCTGGATGGAACGCTCTTCCCTTTGCCCCACCTGCCGCTGCCCTGTGGAGAGGATTCATAAAAACCACATTCTCAACAACCTGGTAGAGGCCTACCTCATCCAGCATCCAGGTGTGCACAGTGGACCCCCCTTTTTTTTAAGTCTTATTTTGCTCTTTGCCCTCAGCCACTGTAAACCTGCACAGATTTTTGTCTTTTTGTGTACCATTGATGAAACACGAGAGATCGGCGCACTTAACTTTACTTGATTTCCTTAATGAGCTCATTCTAAACAAACTGTCCCACAGAAAAGTGTCGCAGCGAGGACGACCTGAAAAGCATGGACAGCCGTAACAAGATAACTCAGGACATGTTGCAGCCAAAAGTTGAGCGCTCTTTCTCTGATGAAGAGGGCAGTTCAGATTACCTCTTTGAGCTCTCTGATAATGACAGTGACTCCTCAGATATCAGGTAATAAATCAGTAATAAACCTGACATGTAGTTTTGTTTCTTCTGTTGTTTCAAATCATATTTTTCTGTAAAATCATTTTAGATAGGTGTTGTAGCGAACAAAATCTTATTGTGATGGCTCCTTGTCTCCAGTCAGCCTCTGGTGATGTGCAGACAGTGTCCTGGCTACAGGAGTGATGTGAACCAGCTCCTCTTTGCTTCGAGCTCAAGCTACTGGTTCCCCGGTCTGCCAAGTCTACAGCCTATGCCTCCACCTCCCAACCCAGTTAGCGAGGAGGCGGCTGCAAAGGCCTCAGCAGAGATGCCCTCAACATCCTCGGATAATAATAATGAGTGTAAGTTAGAGGAAAAATCAAAGATTTTAGGAAATGTAATAAAATAACTGCTATTGCTCAGCTATAGATGCCGTCGTGTCACCACTGTGTCTGTTTTTCTGTAAATAGTGGCATAAATAGTAGGGGTGCAACGATATTCGTATCGATATTGAACCGTTCGATACAGTGCTTTCGGTTCGGTACGCATATGTATCGAACAATACAAAATTTGTAATTTATTTTATCAACTTTCCTTCTGACTATGCTGTCTGTGTTAAGCGCTCAGTGACTCTGCGTTCGACTACTCCGCCTAGGCTGCACTGTCGAGCGCAGATCCACTGAGCGCTCAACACAGACAGCATAGTCAGGAGGAAGAGCGCAGGGCAAGCTAGCAAGACAGAAGTTAAGCTCTCCTTGCAACATGGACCTCCCCCATCCTCATTCAGATCTGGCATTTGGAATTATTTTGGTTTTCATGTGACGTATGACCCTGAAGGTAAGCGAGTCATGGACTAAAGTAAAACAGTATGTTGGATGTGCCACGCAATGCTCAATTACATGGGTGGGAACTAGTGTGTTAGCGCAGTTAGCTCGTTAACGTGTTGGCCGTCCAGCCCCATGCACGGGGCGATCGGCGGTAGCTCGTTAACGGAGATTTGCCGTGTTGTGGCGTTAAGGTCATTTCAACGAGATTAACCTGAAAGCACTAGTGGGAACACAACGAATATGACTGCACATTTACGCCGACATCATCCTAGTGCAAAGACAAAAACAACAAGCATGCTACTAACTTTAGCCGAGTCATTTAGACAGCTGTTAGCACGTGATTCTCCTTATGCTGCTGAGAATATAGCCCAGAAGAAGCGGATAGTATAGCTTTTATTTTGGAAAGAGACATTTCTCTGTAATAAACTCTCTTTTCCAAAGATGAGTGATTCCTCAATCAGATACAGGGCTCACAATATCGCTAGCCCGACGTCCTGGGGCTAGCGATTTTTTCAGTCGGGCTACCAAAATCTATCTCTTCCCTGCCCGTCGGGCTATTGTAGGAAAAATATATGTCAATGCTTTTGCATTCTTTCAGAAATGTAGCTGGGTAATTATGTCATTGGCATCGGTGAGCCACTGTCAATATGTGACATATTGAAATCGCGTTTGAATTTGCGCTTGTTTTTTTGCTTTCACTTTGCAATCGCGCGAACTGTGTATAGAGAGCGACAGCACTGATCTGTGAGTGATGATAATTTGCGCACCAATTCCTCTGACATCGTCTTATTAATCGTTAGCTTACTATGCAAACATGACAAGTGAAATCTCCCGCAGCTTAAACATGTGAGAGGTTGATCGCGCAGAGAATCGCTGAGCTTATGTGAGTGAGTGTGTAAAAGCAGCAGGATATATATTTGACTATGATGACCTGGATGACTGAGAACCTTCACAGACAGATATATATTTTAGTTTTGCTGAGCCAAATAAGACAGGTCAGGGTGAAGAAGTGACAGCCAAAGAAAAGCTTACCACAAAACGGAGAAGTTATGACAAATCAGACTATAAGGCAAAAAGAAAGTGCAGCTTTATGGTTTCATGGACAAAAGAATTTCTGTGGCTGCGATATGACGAGCTAAATAACCAGGGCTGCACATAAGTGGTCCGCAGGTGCGCATTCCCTGTCAAAATAAAAAACACGCACAAGGGTTAGGGTTAAATTTAAAAACTGTACTTTTGAGTTAAAATATATATTTATAATTTTAATAAATGACAAATTAAAAAGGCATGAACATTTTTTTTTGTATCGAAAAAATATCGAACCGTGACACCAAAGTATCGAACCGAACCGTGAATTTTGTGTATCGTTGCACCCCTAATAAATAGGCGTCTTTGTGGTTGGCACTCTAACACCAAACGCGTTAAACAAGAATGATTGTGTGGTCAGACAGTGCATGTTAAAGCCCCCTTTAGCACAACAGCAACATTTCTCCTGATTTGCTAACACATCTTTGCATCTTGGCTCTTGTCCAACACTTCTTTCCTGCCTGCAGCTCCTCAGGAGTACCGCTGCCCCCCTCAGGGCTGCCATCTCATATGCACCTGCTGCCTCCAGCCAATGCCAGACAGACGGGCCGAGCTCGGCAACCAGCAGGTTATTGCTCAACAATGTGAGTGGCATCAACACCTGTTAGTCCGTCTGCTGAAATGTAACGTCTGCGTTGACTGAATATGATTGACTACAATTTGACTGTCACTCAGAAATTTGCATGCAACTATAGTGAAATGCAAAGAGATCATGTCAGATAATACAAGACTGTAAGCCGGTGCACAGTGGACTGTGTAAGGCTGCTCTGTTTATGTAGCCTTGTGGTATGTATTCTATATAGAATCGACTGATGGATAAATTCCAAATTTGTGAGTCATATCATATCTATAAATAGATTTTTTTGCACCTTAGATGGATGATTTGTGGTGTTTTGGCAGGTGTGCTGTGCCAACGACCTTTCTGTCATATGTACTGGGGTTGCCAGAGGATCGGTTGTCAGGGCTGTCTGGCTCGATTCTGTGGTATGTATCTGTTTGAGCGAAATAGCTCCAGGATATCCTGTGTTCACTGTAAACCTTCACCCTTGTGGGATTTGTTTTGGCCTCTAATTGAAAGGACTGAATCCTGAATAGTGCCCAAATCCAATATTTGTATTTTTCTTTTTTCCTATTATATGAGCTATGTTTACAAAAATCCTAAACACTAGACGTAGCATTATTTTATGGTGAATACAGTGTATGATCTAACACTCTGAAAATGTATTATTATTATTATTAGAGGCATTAAACTATAACTGGTATGTTTTTCAATAATAAGAGTTCATTAAGTACAGTACTGTAGCAGCTAAACAGTTGAGATAAAGCACTACTCCTAAAGAGCTTTACACAATACTGTAAAAACACAGTATTTGCAGCAGATGAACAGTATCTGAAATTCATTACCTTAAGAAAAACAGCACTCATTCCCATTCAAAGCCTTTTTGTTGTCAACTGTTGTCTTTTTAACACATTTAAAAAAACTCTCCAAAAACTGTTTGTTGTTTTTACTCTGAAATTAAAATTTGAAATGGTCTGAGAACTGTGAATCAGCTAATTCATTAGTGTTATTATTATGTTGACAATTAAAATCCACTTTGCATTTTTTCAGACCTCAACCTGACTGACAAATGCCTGGATGGTGCGCTGAACAACAATAACTACGAATCAGAGGTCCTCCGGGTAAGATGGACTTTTGTCCATTGTTTTATGAGTCAGTATTTTCGTTGACCACTTATTTCCAGTGCAATAGTTAATGCAGTGGTGTAAAGCACCAAATAAATGCAGTCATCTTACAACCTGTGACCTGTATGTCAGCATGTACTCTTTCCATCCTTCCACCAGAACTACTTATCCTCCAGGGGGCAGTCTTGGAAAGATCTGCTGAAGGACTCTTTGCAGGGTTTACAGCAAGGAAACTACCTTCTGACAGGTGAGTCCACTGAAAGTGAGTGCTGCAGATGCACTGTACACAGTGCTGTTTAGAATCAGAGCAATAACACTCGATCTTCTCTCAGATTGTCGTATCTCTGCAAACGCCATCCTGTGTTTCTGCTGTGGCCTGCGAGCCTTCAAGGAGCTGGCCTACAAATACAGACAGAACATCCCTTCATCTGAATTGCCAGGTCAGAAAATCCTACTAAATAATTTGTGACAAAAGTTCAAGTGCTCCTTTTTTTTTTTTTTTTTTTTTTAACTTTTTTTTTTAAATATATCTAAACCTTTGCTGTACTAACCTCATTAAATATTCTGTCTTCAGCTACTGTAACGTCTCGTCCAGACTGTTACTGGGGACGTAACTGCCGCACGCAGGTGAAGGCGCATCATGCAGCGTAAGTCAGTGAAACTGAAGTTGCTGACACTATGTAATGTAATGCCATTTAGATTTTTTTCTTGCTGTCAGTAGATCTAATTAAAAAAAGCTGCTGACCAGCAAGAAGTGCAAGCCCGTCATTGTTGTCATCATTATAATGCCAAGGAGCCCAACTGCACACAGCAACCCAAAGCAAATGCACTGTAACACTAATATGTGCCCCGCTTTTCTATTTGATATGATATGCATGCATAATGATAATTGTATATTGGACGTCAAATGGATAACATTATGCAAATTGAGTTTGTTTGCCGTTTCAGATCAGCTTCTATGCATTTATACGCTTATTTTGAATAGTTACAGCTTGGTTAGGTACTAATACTCTAATGCCAAGTACTTATTTATTTTAGTAATAAATATATGGAAGCACAATGCATTCACTTGACAAAATAGTGTCCCATTTGCCTAAAATAACAAGATAATTATCCCAGAAACTCAGATTAATGACCCCAGCTCTAGTGCAGTTGGAAACGCTGGGAGATGGTGGCATCTTTGAGTGATCCTGATGGTGTTGTTACAGGCTGTCTAGCAGACGTAGTAGTGTTTCTCAATATGGCGTTAAGATGTATAACGGTGCGTTACACTCGATTAAAACATTAGAGCTCCAAGACACCGTGGTGTTTTTCACTCCTCTTGCCACTAGGTGGAGTCCTTGTATAAACTGCCAGATAATTCTTCATGTTTTAAAGATCTGTGCCAGCTTGTTTTAGTTCCTCTCACCTCATTTGACATTTGCCTTTACAAGCAAATCTTACACCACTTTTCCCCCCTCTTTATTTTAATTTCAGGAAATTCAACCACATCTGTGAGCAGACGCGTTTCAAGAGCTGAAGCAGCAGCGTGGCTCGTCTTCCCTCAGCCGTGTCAAATTGACATAACTGAACATCTCGTACATTCGAGGAGGCACAATCACTTTTTGCATCCATTGTTGCTAACCGCTTTATGCAATAATCCCAGTCAGATATTACAATCAAGTCTCTATGTACAGCAGTGGCAAGGGTGTCTCTTCAGTAACACTATGCACATTCATATAGAATTAATTGCAGAGTTCAGAAATGTGTGACGCTGCTTCTCGGAGTGAAGACCTTAATAGATAATTTACACAATGCTGCCATTTAAATTCTCATCTGTTTTTCTTACATTATCTGCCATAAGCGGGTAATCAGCTATTATTTGCCTGAGCAGTTCATTTATTTGTAAGGTGAAGTAATTAGGTTCTCCCTAATAAATCTGTCCTCCAGCATGTGCAACAAAAAAATAATGCGAATAAGGCAATCTGTATGGATTAGAGCCATACATGCTTACAAGCGCTTTCTATGTACCCCCTTAGCCTGGGTAAGTTGAGGCTTAATAGCCCTTATGTGTATTGATGTTCATTAGCTCTCTTACTCGGTGTAGAATCCAGAGCTTCCTGCAACATGATGCTGATGAAAATATGTTGATGTCATTAGGGGGAAACAATGATGAGTAGTGTTAAGTAACAGAAATTGTATCATGTTTATTGGGCCAAGAGAACCAAAACTGCTGAATTTAAACAATATTATTAAATGTAAATGCACAACCTCCAAGGGTCTTTTTCACAAGGGCATTAGTCTGTTCCCAGGCAAAGGTGAAAAGCCATGTATAAGCAGCTTTCACATAATGGTGTAGATTTGTAATCCCATGTGATATCTGTGTAGGACTTTGTCTGTGGGTAGGGGATCATTGAGTTGTAACACTGCCAGAGGGCCTGGAGGCCTCTGTTGTGTGCTTTTGCTCTGGATAATCATCTCCAAAGTGATTAAAGTATAGTAGGAGGAGCGCCTGGCGAGAGATGCGTGGGAAGGGCTAATCTGTGATGAAATGCACGGTTGCGTAGAACAGAGGGAAAAATAGATTGCACTCCAAGCAGCTAGTAATAGTTAAATCTTTAGTAGCATGGAGGTTTGACATACTGCTCCTGCAGCATGTAGTTACTGAACAGTTGTGCCAATACAAACACAACAGTGCATTCTGTTGTAAAGTTGTCATTTGCAGTGATTGCAGCTACGTGTTATTAAGGCTTACCTTAGTTGACTTTGTTGGATTTTGTCCAGTTTTTCTCTGGTTCTTTCCTCAGGTACAGAAAGCTGCTGGTTTTTGTTTCATTTGCAGTATAACCATGTTTGGTGGTTCAAAATTCTGTTAAGTCCTATTGAATCCAGTGACCATTTGTTCATCATCACCCAAGTGTCAGAAACGCATGCAAACATGCACAGAGAACTTTTGATGTCTACTGTAAAGGTTGACAAATCAGCCTCTTATGGCCTTATTTAGTGTGGCCAGATTTAAGCGTGCACACTCATAGGGGCCTTATATTTAAATACAAGGATGAAGGAGTAGTCTGTTAGTTGACTTTTACCTAGAGTCACTGTAGAAAGTGCTGGAGGATGATGTAGAAGCTGTTAAAGCAGGTGTTAGCTGTCATCCAGTACATTTTGTGTGAGTTCACTGGTGGTATTGTTTTTCTACATTTATGTAGTATTTTAGCTGACTTGAAGAGAAAACAAAAACGTACTGAGTCTAAAAAAAATCTTAGTGTTTATTTTTTACTGCTAAGAATCTTTGCACATATTGTCGGCTCATTTTTATTTTGCTGGATTATATCGAGCATCATGGGAAAACTGTCTGTATCCAGTGTATGGGATATAAGTAAGGCTCATAAACTCTGATGAGTAATCATGAAAACTTCCATTCCAGACTGAGATGTGAAGGAGAAATGCAGTAGCCAAGAAAAAAAATCTCCTTGATAATTTGAACCAGTTGCTCGAGTGTGGTTTATTAAGATTAACATTTTCTGCGGTTAATGTGGATGAAACGTGTCGTTTGGGAATCATCAGGTTTTCATTAGCGTACTGATAGAAAAATTGAATTGTGAATGGGGCGTTTCCCTGGCCTCTGCCTGAGCTCCTGATTTGAATTTGTTACGTTAGTGGTTTAGGTGTTTCTTGTCCTTTCTTTTACCCCCTCGGTTATGGTGCGTCTACGTTAGCATTCCTCAGCAGCTCAGGCCCTCAGCACAAGCCCGGTCGATCCCCTGATAGAGTGGCTGAGTTTTAATTATTCCCTACAGGAGATCTGGGGACCCTAAGCCAACAACAGTCCCAAGCCGCTCCAATCAGGAATTAGTATTAGAGGACTTTGGAGAAGTGCTTTGCATTCTCCCTTGAATGGTGTGTGTTTGGGGGGAATGATTGTTATGTTGTATACTAAGGCAAATATTTACTCACTTTGTGTGCAAAAGTCTGGACCAAGCTGCTCAGCAGTATGGAAGAGGCAGGTTTCATTCTACCTCAGCACAGCTCCCAGGAAAGTGGGAACAAACAGGCATCTGTCACAGTAACATCAGCTAAGAGCTGCACATCTGTCGGTGCGAGAGATGAACGAATTTTCGGATGCCTAAAAACTATTTGCAATGCACTATTTGAACAATTAGTCTGGACTATAATCAACTGCTAGTGTGAGCAGCACTTGGCACATGCAGAAAGTGTTTGGTTTTCATTATGAGAAGTCTCTTCACACTGTTGTATTCTACAATTGTCTTTGAAAAATGCGTATGGATCTGATTTTGCTGTTAATCTTTACCATTAAAAAAAAATGATACCTGAAAGAAAAACTGACTTGCTTTTAACTTTGAGTTTCTGTAACCTTTGAACATGTGATTTCAGTGCAAATCTTCATTCTGACTTTGAATGGTTTCAAACAAGTTTTTACTCTGTGTAGCTCTGAGTTAATCAACAACACAAGCTGCAAATGATTTTGCCTTTATTAAAACTTTACATTTATTCATACTGACTTTTTTTAAATACTATTGTGAATGCTAGTTCTGTCTTTATGCTATGTAATGGTGTATATTGGTACTTAATATGCTTTTATTTTGATTTCCCTTTTATAATCCAGCATCAGTCTTAGGGGTACATACTGAATGCCTGAACTGTTGTAGCATTAATATAAATGTATTATCTATGCTGTGTGGAACACTTTTAGGTAATATGCAACTAAGTATTTGCTACGATGTACTAAAGAAGCGTCCCCATGAAGAAGATCAAAAAAAGAAAGCAAAAGGCTGGCACAGGAAGAAGAAAATCCACAATGACAGAGCTACTGAAAACAGTGCCGTGGTTGGAGTTACAACTCACTGAAAGGTGCGAAACAACAAACTTTATAAAAATAGAAAAACTACAGTGAGAATAATATGCGTGTATACCAACAGGAAGCTACAGGAGATGCAATTCTGTAAGAGTTGATTTTGGAAATTAAAGGAGTAAGTGAGATGTATCCCAGTGACACTAAGAGTTCAGAAATGCAGAACTGGCCCACCAGAGTCCCTGTTCATCACCATCGTGTCACATCTGGTTGGTCACACTGCACAGCCCTGTGGACACACTGAGAGATGGCTGGCTGCTGTCGACTGCGTTCGACTCGCTGGAAGAGAGTGAACCGACCCCTCCTGACACCTGGCTTCCCCAAAGCCTCCACTCTGCTCTGGGCCTCTGGGAGCCGAGGTTGGTGCTTCCTAGAACAGGCGCCTTGCCTTCCCATGTCCCTGTAACCAGCCCGTTGAGCAAAGCGGATGCGGAGGTCTGCTCCAGGTGTTCGGCTGGGACCAGAGGCTGCCGGTCCTCTTCCTCAGAGATGGCAAACACAGGCACGCTGATGTGATCACCCTCGCCTGGGAAATCTCGAGCGTGGCCACTCTCAATTTGACACTGAGGGGAGGAAGAGGCTCTAGAGACGGGCTCTGAGGAGGAGGAGGAGCCCGGGGCCTTCGCCAGGTCTGCTGTCGCTGAGAGGAGGCCAAAACACGTCCCTGTGAACCGAGGACGTCGCAGGTTGCTGGTGGAGTTGAGGCGCCGCTGTCTTTGGGCAGGCTGCGTGAGGGGATAGGAGGCATTGCTGATGGATGAGTCTGAGGCTGTGCTGGTATCTGCCTTGCCTTCCAGGTGAACATCAGAGAAAACCTTCCTGCTGTCGCCACCTCTGCAGTTAGCAACCAAACTGGATGGAGTCTGGAACGATATTCACAATTAACAGACTTTAATTTAACCAACTGGTGATGGAAAAATCCTGCTAGTTCACACAAAGTTTTCCTAAACTGCTCATTTTACATTTCATGAACATTCTTCAAGGGTCAGTTCATCCAAATCATATTTTACGTAGTCTGTTGGTAGAATCTGACCATTCAAGTAGCTTCATTTTATTTTGTATGTAATGATTGTAGTACTGACGCTGTCCACCAGCTTGGTGAAGGGACTGGTGGAGTTCCAGCTGCACCACTTCTTATGAAGCTGTGGCAAAGGAGGGAGGAAGTCCTGGAAGGTGCGGACACTCCACGCCCTCGGCCTGGCACAGCCGTTGCCATCCTTGACTGATCTGGATCCAGGTGAGGTGGAGGATTCTAGTGGTGACGGCCAATCGCCTACAGGACCAGTGTCACTGTGTCGCAGAAACCTCTCCCGCTGCTGAAAGATACACGTAGCAAAGTATAAGAAGCTACATGCAAGTGAAAACATCACATGATAGGAAAAATGCAGCTACAATCTTTAATATCTTAGGCAGCTTTTACTGAGTCAAGCATGGGTCAAAAACAGAAGCACTACCTCATCACGAAAGAAGAGGAGGAAAAAAATATTCAGGCACCAAGGAGAGTGCAGCAGATGTGTATATGTAATAACCAAATTAAGACACCAGTAGGAATATTGTAAGAGCAGAAAACCAAATAGTTAAATCTCAAACAAACAAAGTATTCTCTACTGTGCTGCACTTAAACTGCTGCCAAATCAGCAAATAGCATCTCTGTGCAACAATGTATTCCCTCAGGTGTGAACATTAGGAACAACTGTCTGCTGGTTGCACCTGCTGCATTTCCTCCTCACCTGAATATCTCCCCACAGACTTTCCTGTGTACCACATTAACGGATTAACAAAGGAAGTGTTCTGATTAGCCTAGCTCTGTCACACAGCCAGCCAGCTGAGCATGTGTGGCTCACGTACAAATCTCATCATTATTAAGTATATTAAAACTGTCGAGAGAACAGCGCAGGCTTTGGAACAATTTTAGAGACATCTGTGGTATTGCTGAAGCACAGCTATTACTGTGGGTCGTTTACACTCCGGGACCAAAACAAAGAAGCATTTTAGGAGTCAGAGCCTCATATAGGTCATTTCACTTGAGCTTAAGAGGCTAAATATCGACAACCTGGATGTGTGGAGATCGCTTTATAATGTCTTGGGAGTTGCACTCATCAGAGAGCGATAATCCGTCCCTCAGAGTCACTAGCAGCTAGCTTTGTCTAGACAAGAATTAGCTAGGGGTTTATATAAAATGTTCTTTTCCACGCCAAAGCCTGAGAACACAATAGGAACTTTTAGTCTTGAAAGATGAGGCAAGAACTCAGTGCACTTATACACTGTAGTTCCAAAGGTGAGACTGGGGACCATTTAGGGATATTTGGAAAAGTTTGACGTACTCCCTAGAAAATGGAACAAGCCGAATAAAGTCTGTTGATTTTCAGACGGCGAGGAATGTACCAGACCGTTTTGATCCAGACTTTCTCTGCCTTGATCTCATCAGCCCTGCCTACAGCAACGTTTTCCAATCTTCTCATCGCTGTACTGCTAAATCGAAGCTCTTCTCGGAAAGGGTCTTTTGCAGCGAAAATTTATCAAAAGGGGGTTTACGGCTCAGGGCATCGTGTGTAACACAGGAAGTACCACGCCAACCTGGAAGCGTACCTGGCACTGACACCGAGAAGATGAATTTTGCAACATTTTCTAAACCGTATTTACATGCACCGAGGACACACACAGGCAGACCACACACACTGTGCGTCAAAGCGTGCATGACACACACCAACACACAAACACACACACAATTGGAGCTGGGAATCTGGCTCGGAAGATAATACTCCATTAGCCTAGGCTGCAGAAAAGCTTGCCAGCCCTTCAAAAAGCTGCCAAAGCTGTTTTATGCCAACTCTTATTCTGAGAATACAAAAGAGCAGCAAGAAAAAAATGCCTGATTGAACTATTGCTTCCCCAACACATGTCCTATCTTTTAATTATCCTCATGTGCCATTGCAACACTAGGTCAGTTCAAAGCACTGAATGCCCCGCCACCTCTGATGTTCACTGTTTCAGGGATCATTTCCTCAAAGCAACAAGATCACCCACGCAGAGTGTGACCTTGAGATTGAACACACAATTTCACTTTCCACTCTATGATATAAGACTACATCCACATCATTTGTTTTTCCCCCAGAGCCATGTCAGTAGCATGTTAAATTAAATGGATGTAGGGCTGAACGATATATCGCATTTGCGATAATATCGCGACATGATCAAGTGCAATTTTCTAACCGCAAAGGCTGCGATTATACTCTGGACATGTCCAAATTCATGGGCTGCATCCTCCTGAGGCCGCATTTGTAGACCGATTACATCACAGCAACGTGCCGAAGGCTGTCCAAATTACTACCATATCCCAGAATTCATAGCGCGGCCCAGCCAAACTCCAGTTTCCAACAATGGCGGCCGCTACTAAGTTTTAAAATTACTCATACTAATCTTTCTGGGTCACAAAATAAACTTTTAACATATTTTCAGGCGAGAAAGTAGTTGTGTAAACATCAAATATCTGCTCGGTTTATCAAGATATCCCATATTTGCAAAAGTGCTTCGACGTTTTCAGAGGCGTCTGCTACCCACCAGCTCGACAGCTAGCCGGGAGCTCGAGGGTTACTGATGCGGCCGAGAACGGCACAACTCCCGGCACATCATTTTCAGATCACCGCGGAGTTTCGCTGCTCGGGTTAAACGTAATATATAAGTCACTTAGACAACCTAAAAATGTTATTGTTGGGCTTTTTTCAGTGTTTTGTTTGTTCGTGAGTAAATCGGTTTGGCTGAGATTAAAGTTATTAGATTAGATAAAATAAAACTTTATTAATCCCCCGGGTGGGTTCCTCCTTGGTTTTCACACAGCTGACTAAACGTCAAACAGAAAACTTATTAAACAGAAGTATGAGACAGTCGAGAATTTACACCAGTGTCTGGTTATATTTTAGATAGCAAGAAGCAGACGGCCGAGTTTATTAAACTCCACCGAGACAGCGGTGACGCTAATCAGAACTAGACCGTCCAATTTCACGCCTTTAAATTTTAAAGGCGTGTTTGTGTGTGTGTTTATACAATTGCTATTATGTTTGCACTTTATGTGTAATGTTACTGACTGCAGAGATCAGTAAGATGTGTGTATTTTTTATTTATTAGTTTTATTTATTTAATATTATTTTTTAATTGAATGACTGTCTAGTAGTTCACAGATGTCGAAAAACTGAGTGTGGTAAAGCCACTGATTTTGTTTATGTATATTTCTGCAATCTGCACATTGTACTGACTTTCATTTTAATGTTTACACCAGGGTTCCTTGTCAGCACTTTATGCTCAGATGTTTGTAAGCTAAAAATAAACTATTGTGTATGTTCAAATATACTGTTGTGATTGAAGAAGTTAAATAAAAATGTCAGTCATCAATTCATGCATCACCTCATGTCATCATAACAGAGGTCTGTCTTCCAGGAAAGAACAGTTTAAAATTAATGTAATATAGTATTGGCCATACTATATGATGTATTGCTTGTCTTTGTTTAATAATACAGAAGACAAAGACCTTAAAAAAATAATCGCATATCGCATCGCAATCGCAATCTTGGGGCAAAAAAAAAAATCGCAATTAGATTATTTTCCATAATCGTTCAGCCCTAGATGGGAATTAGTTTTACACCTAATTCACATAAACAAAAACGATGGGTTTGACAATAAGCGGTCATCAGATTTGGTACATTTCATCAAGCATGCTTGGGATCTTTGTCCTGTTGCATGACACAATCTGGGCCAAGCTTGAGAGGTCAGACAGATGGCCTACAGAGGAGCTAACAGTTGACTGCAAGGTGCCCTGTAGCTGCAAAACAAGCCCAAATCATCGCCCGTCCACCATCGTGCTGACAGCTGGCATGAGGTGTTTGTGCTGATGTGTTTGGTTTTCACCAAATGTGGTTCTGTCCTTACAGCCAAACGTCTTCACTTTGGTCTCATCTGTCTAAAGGACATTCTTCCACAAATCTTGTGGTTCGTTCAGACGCAAATTTGCAAACCGACACTGTGCTGCCATGTTCTTTTGAATTCAATTCAGTTTCACTTATATACACACACCGCCAAATCACAACAACAGTCGCCTCAAGGCTCTTTATACATTATGGTAAAGACCCTACAATAACACAGGGAAAAGTCCAACAATCAGATGGCCCTCTGCGAGCAAGCACTTGGCGATAGTGGAAAGAAAAAGCTCCCTTTTAACAGGAAGAAACCTCCAGCAGAACCAGGCTCAGAGAGGGGCAGCCATCTGATGAGATCGGATGGAGGTGAGGAGAGGGAGACAGGACAAAAGACATACTGTGGAGGAGAGCCAGAGATTAATAATAACCAATGATTAGGTGTGTAGCACGCAGAGTGAAGAAGAAACACTCGTGCATCATGGGAAGCCCCAGCAGTCTCGGCTATTGCAGAGTTAAAGATTTTCTTCTGGCAACACTTCCAATTAAGTCATACTTGTCCAGTCTTTTTCTAAGTGTACGGTCATGAACTTTAACATGTTAACTATAGAGTGAGACATGCAGCTCTTGGGGTTATTGCAATTTTTCTGATCACTGTACAATCTCATCTTTGGGTGAACTTGCTCGGATGGCTAAACCCGGAAAGATTCTGTCCAATAGTCTTTCTCACTGAACAGTTGACTTTAATAATTGTTTGGAAATAGCCTCATAATCCTTCCCAGATTGATGGGCAGTAACATTTGCTTCTTTAAGGTCACTGATGATGTTTTTCCTCCTTGGCATCACACACCTTAATGCTCCAGACCACCAAACTACTGCTCGTATTCCTTAATTCCATGGAAGCAGTAAGAGTGTCCTTCATTTTTAAAACACTGCTTCTTCATTTTGGCTTACTTGTGTGTTAATAGGTTATATGTAGTTCATTTGGGGCTGCATTTACACAAATTTAAGACCTGCTAAAACCTGTACCTTTTTTCTACTATGACTATCTGGTGAAATTCACTGGTGTGAAACAAGATGTTACCGTGTGAGGTGAGGGGGGGAGGCCACTCGGGCCTGAGGACACAATGAAAACTTCATCGGCACCAAGGTCAAGCTCAGTCAAACCGCTGCAGGAGAGGTCCACATCTGCACTGTGAGATACATCGCCACTAGCAGTGACTGCAGAAACACAAAGACAAGTTTAGACAGTTCTCGCTGCTGACATTACACTTAGCCCAGCGCTCCACATGGGTTTCTTGCTACATCATTCTTCAAGGACCTTTTGCTACTGATGATTTGTGTACTGTAACTCAAAATGGTCAAATGAAGCAACATTCAGAGGAGGCTAACCTTAACTCAGTCATTGTTTGTAAGCTGTGTGTTTTGTCTGTGACCGGAACACATAGAGAGGGGCCTGCGCTCCCCTGCTGATCAAACTACTCCCAGGCTGCTTTGTGGGTTAAATGCCACAACCCACAAATCTCTGAGCCTGGGTTCAGTCCCACTGAGAGCGCGAGAGAAATCTTTGGACTGTTCCAGGATGCAGCCTGTGGGCTGCTCCAAAACTAATGCAATTTTACTTTCCACTCAAAACTCGACAGAGTCTTTCTCATCGTTTTAATCTAATATTTTACAACATTTATAGTTTTTAAACCCATTTCACAAAAGCCCGCTGGGAAAATTGTAAAACAAGAAAGAGTTTCCCCGTTTCCTTTTCCAGAGACAGCAGCTTTTTGTTTGGAAAACATTAAAGCAGCTTGTGGTTGGCATGAGCACAGATAACCATCATAGCAAAACACACATATAAAAGAGAGCCAAGCAGAGATAGTCAATTGCATGCTGCTTAACGCACAATTAATCTTAACAAAAAAATGACAGCAATAAAAACACAAGCCTCTTCTCAAACCCCAAGTCTTCACTTTTAAATTAGTGCACTTAAACTTTATCAGCACTTTCCCAGGAAATGAATTAATGACAGATTTATATTCTCGGAAGTATCATTGTCATTCCTGAAATGATCCTCATCAAATGTTCAAGCATGCTATGCAGCTATAAATCGAAATGATTTATAAATGACATCCACAGTAACGTGCTATTCATAGTCTTTGGGCTTGCCACAATGCCTCTCAGTGCATTCCTTGTAAGACTATTACACAGTTTAATTCTGAGTATGAATGCAATTTATTTATTTATTAAATGGCCAGCATAAGCATTCCAGTGAACTAGGCTGTTCACTGGGGGGAGGGCATCAATGTATGTGCAGGTGTGTGTCCTCTCAACCTGTGTGTGGCAGGTTGTTGTTGTCCTGCTCTATGGTCGCCTCCTGGTTGGCCTGATTCTCAGCAATCGGCTGCAGCTCACTGACCTCAGCCACGGTGTTCTGGACTCCCTCCGGCACCTACAACATAACACTGTAAGTTTATCTGCAGAGGAGCTGCCAGTAATGCAGAACTATTTGTTCACCCAGCAGCAGTTTCATGGTCTGGTGTCCCTCTGCCTTTTGGTCAGTTTCAGTACATTCAGTTAAATTCAAACTTTTAACAGCTTCTTTTACATGTAGCTTAAATGACGGATTTATGAAACAGTGGTATGGTGCCAGTTGGTCCACCTTTGGTTTTGAAGGTCTCTTTATAGACTGTGGGAAAGCAAATTTCACAGCTTTCCAAGTCCACTGGTGAAGTTCTCTAATCACATCCTTTAAGAATCCATACAAGGATCACAGATTAGCACCCTAAGTGGTGGAGACATCAGTTTTGGAGTGGGAGTTACTCCAGTCTCCAGGCTAGAGTTTGGGTCAGCCCGTCCTGTGAGCTTGATGTCGGTTTCCAGCAAAGATGGTTCTTACTTGACACGCTCGTCTGTGCGGGAAGCTTTCACATTATAAGCTCGTGGACTGACTTCTTTTTTTAAAAGCATTGTTTTGTTTGCGTTTTCACTCCCTGTTGCTCCCCTCGTCTCCACAATGAAAAGATTTGTTTTTCTCCCCTCTTTGATTAACTGCTCCGTGTTGTCATAGACGTCATGGAAGAATCAAGAATCTGCGAGTCTTGAAACATTAGACATTTTCTTGTAATGTTAATGCCTCAGGTTCCTCCCATTGATTGCCTAGCGACAGGAAAAAAAAAAACCTCAAATGTGAGATCACAGTTCAACCAACAGACCTCAAATTCAACACTACATGTGATCCTCGTCAAGACATCAGACAGGTTTGAAGTAGACGGTGTGAACGGTTGGAGAAACGAAAAGACAAATGACTCAAACAGAAATTCCTTAATTTAATAGAGATGAATTTATGATCTCAGATCTGTATTATTAGTATTGTTTTTAATCATCATTTAGGACATTTTGTGGACCAGTGTTATAATTAATATTTACATAGTTCAAATATAATAATAAGCTTTTAGTCAAATCATTTTTTATTTGGGTAAAATGGCCTGTATTTGTAAAGTGCTTTCCTAGTCCCTAAGGACCCCAAAGCGCTTTATACACTCAGTCATCCACCCATTCACACACTGGTGATGGCAGCTACATTGTAGCCACAGCCACCCTGGGGCGCACTGACAGAGGCGAGGCTGCCGGACACTGGCGCCACCAGTACTTGTTTAAATTATGATTACACAATATAATAGTACCTGTGTTCTAAATAATAAAGACCAATAGGGCTGTTCGATAACGATATATATCGGATGACGATATAAAAATGTCTGTCGTTTCATTTTACGCTATCGTTTGTTTCATAAATAAACTGTTTACGGCAATATTTTTTCATTATTTTGATGGTCACTGTAGTGGCTTTATTAATTTATTAAAGTTCTCTCTTTCTCTTATATTTAATATAACCACACTACAGACAGACAAGCGTTTGTTTTTATGCGTTGTCGTTAGCAACAACGACGGTAACACCATCAAGTGTCCGCTTGTTCCACATAAACCTTTCACAATAAAGCTCAAGATCCTGTTGAGACTTTTCAAAATAAACTGAATCACGTGAAAGAGCAGATTATTTACGGATGAGAAGCAAAAAAAAGAGCCGTCGGGTGCTAAAAAATAAACCTTAGACTCAAACGTTAGAACAGGCTTTTCCCCGCAGCACGCCGTGTAATAAATACAAAGAAAACTTATGTCTAAAAATGTATCATTTCATGCATCGTTAAAACACTCGACTCCAGCTACATGACGCACAGCTGGAAACACTTCACGCAAGTCGAGCTGCCTGAGATTCACAGAATGTGTTACATTTTTGTGATTTATATCGTTATCAGATGATAGATGTCTTAATATCGGGATATGAGATTTTGGTCATATCGCACAGCCCTAAACACCAATATCAATAATTACATTTATTGTTGGCATTTTGCTGGTAACTGCTGTCCCTCTTACTCCACTATCACCATACTGTGTTTGTACTATCCCAATAGACTGTCAGAGTTGAGCATTACACCCCGGCCGAAGTGAAACAAAGTTAATATCATCCTAGAAATACCGTCTTCTTATTCCACGCTTTTGACTCCTTGCAACATGCAAAGCTACATCACAGCTAAAACTTTAGTTTAAGCCTCCAGTGTGTTTTGTTGGTAGCATGAATACACTGTTAGGACACAAGCCTCTCACAGAGATGTGAAGTGCCTCCTACTTTTCCTAGTGAATATTTCGTTTCAAGAGCTTCCCTTCTTCTGGGCAATTTTCACACTTTTAATCGTCACCATCCAAATTTCCTGCGCTGCATGAAATGTGATGGTTTTCGTGCATGTACAGCACAATCTACAAAATTCAAATCTAGGTTTAAACAGTGTGACTCCATGATGCTCCATTTCTTCTTTTTCAGTAAAAGGAAAATTTACTAAAAAAGAACTAATTTGTCGATTTAATAAGTGTGCTTAGTGTCCTCGTTCTGTTGACCTTAAACCTTTCGGTTCAACTACAAGCTTCACACACATCCTCAGATTATCCTCAAGCACTCTTGAGGATCTTTGAAACCAATCTGTAAAAACTATTCCAATTTTATGGATTTAAAAAGGTGCAATAAATGTAGGATTGTACCTTATTTTTTTCCTAATGTGAATACATTGTCATTTATATTATTCAAACTATAAATATAACGGCAAAATGCCATTTATGTCTCCCTTGTCTGAACACATATTTAGGTGTCGTTTAAAAAAAGATCGCATGTTTACTTGTCCAAGTATGTCAAAAAGCCAACACCTTCTGGGAAGAGAATCACTTTTTACACTTAACGGCAGTAATATCTGTACCTCAGAGTTGCTGGATGCGCAGGAGCTGGCCCTTTTTGGACACAGTTTGGGTCTGGAAAAAAGAAAGGAAATACCACAGCAATTCAATTTATATTAAAAGACACATCTGATATTCAAATTTTACGGCTGACCTCAGTTGTTTCCCCACTCTGAGCAGTGTTTTCTCAAAAATAAAAAAACTCCTCTGGGGGTTTGTAATTTTGACCACAAATGTTCAAATTGACACCACCACATAAAACTGAATTGATATGAGAGCTTTCTGATAACACTAGCCGCCTCAATCCCGGAGCTATTTCCACTCAGTAATTGCTGTGTTACCGTGTGGAAGGATGGGGCCGTGACACATACGCTCCAGTCTGCTTTAACGGTTCACGGGGTGGTTGTTGCTGAGCCGTCTTTGCTATAAATTACACTCTTCCTCTGGGGATTTTAAATTTGTCAGTGCTGATGCTCATTTCAAGTATATGTGAATTCTGACCCCATGCAGCGCTCTGATGTGAACACTGTAGCTGCTATCAGCAGCAGATCTAGCTAGATATGCTTCTCCACAGGTATTAATGTGGATATTAGTATTAAAGTCTTCAAACCACTCGCCTGTTTATCAGGGTCTAACATATCCGTCTGATGTTATTATTTGACTTCTCATGTTCTTAACGTTCACGTGAAGAACTGAAGCATCCAGGAATATTTGAGCAAGTACCCTTTTATTAAAAATGGCTCTCAGCTGAATGAGTTCATATCCAGCTACCAACTCAGGGCAACCCCTGCTGTGACTCTCATGCACCTTGGGCTGTTTTCTGACAACAGGGGATCTTGGGAGTTACCGTCACTGCTGCATTAAACTTGCACAATCCCGCCTGACTCGCCAGGCTAGTTGGTTTCAAATGGTTTCTGTGAACTTGTTTAAGTTAATAGGGAACAACTGAAATAGAAAAAAAAACTGCTACTGTGGGTTTCTGTGAGCTTGATGTTTTGTGGCAATGCATTTCCTGGCTTCTGAATGACTTGTGTTTTTGTTTTTGCTAATTACTCTTTGATTTTATTGAACATGTGTTACTAATTTCCCTGTCATTAACAGTGAGAACGCAAGGGTATTTGTGCCTAACGGATGAGTTGGAGAAACTGAGCTACATTTGAAATCAACACCAATCATATCTAACGGTTTCTCATTGAAAGCTCAACACTGAGACGGGCACATATCCAAACATTTCTAAATTCTGAATCTATCTGGACCAGTAAGCTAAACCAGTCTGCTTGTCAGAACAGATAGTATTACAAACCTCCAAACTTAACCCTCCAGTTTGTGTTCATTGTCCCCTGGGATGGAGAGGGAACAACTTGTAAACTACACCTTTTGACTGACTCAACTGAGTTTTACCTCTCCTCGTTGTCCCTTGTTCCCATTTTCTCCGCCCATTCACTTTCATGCAGCCTCTGTGTTTTTGTGCCGTGGAATTGATGCCAGGTGCTGTACCTTGAATGCCCTGCTGTCTATGGTGAGAATGCTTCACATCAAGAAAGCCGCACAGTTGCAGCCAAACCCAACTAATCACAGAGGGTGACCACATCAGGGACTGAGACTTCCAGCTGAGTCAACATAACAATGTCATGACTGTGTAGGTGTGAGGGTATTAGTCTATGTGTATATAAGTGTGTGTGCGTGTGAATATGTCATCCCGGCTCCTTTATATCTGAGGAGAGATTACCTGTAAAATCACCAGAATTTGGAAGGCTTAATTCTAACAAAAGCAGGGTTTTTACCTTAATGCAAAAATGCCTCTAACTTGTCTTGTAACTCTTTCACTAGCTATTCACAAAAAAAAAAAAAAAAAAAAAAAAAGGATCATGCTTTTGAGGTTGTAGCGCCCAAATGCTGGGACCGCCTTTTAGGTCAGCAGAATCTGTGGTTTCTTTTAAAAGACTACAGAAAACTAGTCTCTATAGGTTGGCTTCTCTTTAACCCTTTGCCCATTATCTGTGGCCTTTTGTTCTCCTAACTTGTGGGTGTATGGGCGAGTGTATTCAGGAATGAATAAAAGGCCATGTGTTTGACTCTGATCTAGAAATATGTACACTCATTGTTTTGTTTTTTTTAAATAATAGTAATAATAATAAGCTGATATGCCCATAGTGAGAGCACTAACTTGCCATGCTTATGTTAGTGTAGCATGCTAGCACATGCTAGGCACTGTTAGCCACAGTTTAGCTACGGCTGAAGGGTAATGCATCATTTTTTGGATGGTTTTTGGTCTTTAACCAAAACTGGACAGATGAGAACTTGATAGAAGGAATACACAAAAGGGATGGGATTACTGAAAAGCCTTTGTTCTGTAAATCAATTAAATATGTGTGTTAGACATTTCCCTTAAACTGGAACTTGGTGGTGTAGCTACACAAAAGATCAGATTATTAGCGAACACAATTAACATCTAACGGTAACCTCTAGGAAAAAACAAACATGTAAGCACAAAAAAAATTGCAGTGTGACCTTACAAACCTGAGCGAAAGATGATTAAACCCCAACTCCTCAGGTTCTACACTCTTTTAATAGAAAATATGGGGAAAAAAGAATAAGAAAAAAAACAACTAAAAAATTAGGTAAATAGGAAAACTGAATTCAGGTTGTTATACCTACATTTGAGCCAGTACTGTGAACTTTTCTGAAAAGCCCAAAAATAATGAAGCATAACATCCAACCTCTAAAACTAATGTTTGTTCAGAAATTTAAGTAAATAACTGACATTTTAATGAAAAACATTATAAAAATGAAAAATCATAATCTTAGATTTTTTTCCATCTTTTTTATAAAACTTTAAATTGTGAAATTCATGGATAAAAGCAAGAGCTTGTGCATATTGATAGATTAACTGTTACAGAAACAAAACACAAACCTTCGCCGAAGCAGCTCAATAGTTACTTTTAAGGGAACAGTGTTGCATTTTGTTGTCTTTGTTCTTCTTAAATGTACTTTAGGAAGCTTGTTGTGGAGTTAAGAAGAAAAGAAAAAAAAAGGTTGTCAGAGGTCCAAAGTAACATGATATTTAGAATCCTCATGCGTCATTCCCTATATGTTGTCAATAGAAACAATGACAGTAAGAAATATAGTTTTAAATAGCTCTATATAGCATTACTATCACTTTGACCTTCAGGTCAGAGGTCAAATATGACATATTTTTAAACATACTCTATACTTTTTATGTGTTGATAATACACACTACACTTGTAAGAATCATAGTTTACGTTCTAAGGCTTTGTGTCAATTTTTGACCAATAAAATCACTAAGTTGACCTTGAACACCTTGATCAATGCAAACCAAACTTTAATGAATTGTTACCATGATTCCCACTGAAGCTTTACCAGAATTCACTCAAAACCTCGTCCTGTTTTTACACAGAATGATAACATGCATGCACTACCAACAACATGATTTTGTTGTTGGTCATGATGTTGGTAATTACCAGTGCTGTTATTCAGGGCAGCTGTGGCATAAATGTTTCATTGGGTGGTGGTCTAATTCATTTGATAAACACTGTACCATATCCATCTCTCTCTCTCTATTGTGAGATGTTGGAACTTTGAATGAATATTTAGTCAAAAAAATAAAAAATAAAAGCTTTAAACAAACAAACATTTCTATCCCATCTTCAGGTAGCAAAGCACCAGCCTGATCCTTTTAACATCGTAAAGCTCTCACAGTCAAGAAAACTATAAAAATGGACTGTAAGTCAAGTATCATTTCAGTGCACAGTGCTGTATTGGATTAAGGTGGTGCTGTTTCCAAAATGTAATGCCTTTAATATAATAAAGTTAACACTTCTATTACCTGAAAATGATGCAGTGGGCACTTGTAAGTATCATAGCGAAGAAAGCAGCTCCACTCACTGCAGCCAGCAGTGTGTCTAGCTTATTGGCAGTATAAGCTGTGGCATGGAGGTCTCCTTGTGGCTCGGTCAGGTTCTGGTAGTGGAATAGAAGAGCAAAACCACGTCCCCAGTGGGTGGTAGTGATCAGTTCCATGATGACCTCCACCATTTCCTGGCTTGAGCCAAACACCAGCTGGCTGCTAGGAGGCCGGTTAGACCCACAAAACCTAGAGGAGAAGGTGATGAGGTCTGAGATGTAGAGGACATCGTGGGGGCAGGCGTCAAGGACAGACTGCTGGGTTTCAGGGCTTACACTTAGACTGTTGGTGGAGTGTGGTGAAGAAATGGTGGTCTCATCCACAACTGTGGTCGGGTTAGTACTAGGGTTGGCATCTCCCCTTAGGTGATATGAGGAGGCAGAGTTGATGGCTTTGTCCCCAGGAGGCACAGCGTCAGGTAGGAGGAGGAGAGTGGAAGGAGGTGGCAAAGATAGGCTGGAGGCAGCATCTGCAGATCTTTTGGCAGAATTCGAGACTTTGGTAATCTCCATTTTTGTAGACTGTTCTTGGACAACTATTTGCTTCACCTCACCATCTTGGAAGGATTGCTGAGTCTTTGAGCCATCACCTACACTCTGAACCACAGGATCTTTAGCCACTGAAGAGGTTTCATCAGCCCCTAAGGTGCCAGGGGCGAGAGTTGCCCCATCCTCTGCATCTTCTTCATCAAATTTAGAAGCAGAGAACTTGGATTCTGAGTCATGACTTTCAAAAACATCAAAGTCAAATATCTCCAGAATAAGCTGGTAATCAATAGGTACAACAAACTGCCAGACGCAGTGTGTCCCAGAGGAGTAGTTGTATGGGAAGCCAGGAGATAGAATTAGGCCTTGAACATCCACCACATCCACCCTGGCACCACAGTCAAAATACACCTGCAACAGGAATTATTTAATTAGTTGTGTCATATATCAAAATCTGCTTTTAAAGTAGATCTAAAAAGTCTTGCATTTTTTAATTTCAGACATTGACACCCTTTCTAAGACCTTAGATAAACAGGACGCAACTCAAAAGGTTAAGCACAAAAGCAAAACCCAATGTCCCACCAGTACTTGCATTTTTGTTATTCTTTGGCATTTCATTGCTAACTAGTGATACATTACACCGTCTAATTCTGAAATTTACTGATTACATTTTCTGTCTGTGTCAACATGTACCACTAAGTCAAACAACAAACGTCACTTGTGGTTAATTGCATAACAAAACCAATTTGAAATGGTAAAATGGACTGGGACTTGCAGCTGTATTCAGAAGTTTACATATGCTCATGTGCATGAATGCCAAGCCCCACCTTGACTCCTCCAAACACACCTCCTGGCACTGTGGTCAAATAGCTGAATCGTTGTTTTGTCTAACTCTGTCTAACCTTCTTGTACAGAAGGGCTGTTACCTTTTTCTTTCAACTGTTTTTCCCCCCAGGGTAAAACAAAGTAAACACTCATTGATCCAAATCATTCAATTCATATGTTCATGGCTACGGGTGAATAAAACCAAGCACCTGGGCATGCAGACTGCTTCTACAAACATTTGCGAAAGAATGGGTCTCTCTCAGGAGCTCCGTTGCCCATTTCATGCTCCCAGCTTTGTGGGAACAGGTTGGGTATGGCCCTTCTTGTTCTACCATGACTGCATGACCATTGCACAAAGCAAGGTCCATAAAAACATAGGTGAGTCTGGTTTGGAGAACTTGTGAGAACATGGCCTGCTCAGAATCCTGAGCTCAACCCAACAGAACACCTTAGGGATGAATTGGAGAGACTGCGAGTCGGGCTTGTTCTTGTCCTGGCAGAGACCAAACGATTAAGCATAGTACACAAATGTTAAAAGGGTTGAGGCTGGAGCTTTGGTAAGGCAGGTAGGTTTAATGTTATCTTGCTTTATCGCTTCCAAAACCAGTTTTAATGTGTGTTTTGGGATTACTGTCCTATTTGAATACCCAAATGTGTCCAATATTCAACTCTCTAGCTGATTTGAGGTGAAGTTGAAGAATCTGGAGTTAATCCTCGTTCTTCATTATTCCATGCGCTTTGTATAATGCATCAACACCGGAACATGAGGCTGCCACCACCATGCTTGACAGCTGGAGTTCTTAGATTTACAAATTTATATTTACTCCTCTAAACATACCTATTAACGCTGTGGTCAAATAGCTCAATCTTTGTCTTGTCTGACTATAGAATTCTCCAGAATGCGTCCCAATTCAGCTGCAATTTACTCGTTTTTCAGATAATTATGTTTTAAAAATATGTAAATATCATATTTAACATCAGTTTAAGTGGGGGGTCCCCTTCTTTGAATGTTTGTATAATGCATGTTACCACACTGTTGAGCAGCTTTTAAAGTATAATTCATTCTTCAAGAATGTGATTAATGCTTTCAAATGGCCTTGTGTAGTTTTTGACACCATCCATTAAACGGCGCTCATATTTAACTTGATATCTGATTGTTCCTTAGTTACAGACTGATTGGTTATTACTTTTTTTTTTTACCTCATTTAGCTGACTAGGAAATTAATCACAAGAACAGTACTTATATGCACATATTTACAATAATCTGTTGTTGCTAGCTCCATAAGACCTTCCCAACCTGTAAACCTGCATCAATCTACAATTTTCCTTCTTATTATTCAATGAGTTTGCTGAACTTTCTCAATGTTCTGAAAATTGGTCAAACCAATAAGTGCTGTCAAACAAATACTTCATGATGGCAAAGAGAAACTACCAGTTATAGTCAATCATGGTCGCTAACAAGACGATAATAGGCTTTGAGCTTATCAAATTAAAATATATCATATATCATATATTTGAGCCTGTTAAAAGTTTTTTTTTTTAACTTATATGCTGTATGCTATACAGTCACTCTGCCCTGGAAAAAGAACGGTTAAAACAACTCTTAAAAGCCCCAAATTACCATGACATTCATGTCCAGGAGTGCATGTTAATTTCTGACCACATCTGTATATAGCGCGTTTCTACTCAGGTCGAGCAGTCAAAACGCTTCATTCTTCAGTGAACTATTCAACTCTGCTGTTCCTCCTTTACATCAAAGCATAGGTTTCACCTGGGTAACCTTGGGGAAGGGGACTGGGGTATTTCTTTAAACATGCTGGCTATAATTCTTCCCAGGTGTTCACTGGTATAAGGGGGACCTTTGCCCTAAGGAGAGGCAGATGCACAGTTGGTTGGGCCAAGCAGCTGAGAAGCAGACCTTTGTAGGGGGGCTGAGTGTTTATGAGCTTTCCTGTTGGTCTTTCCTGTTGTGGCCTGTCAAAAAGCCCTAGTCTGGCTATCCTTCTTTCCAGACAGGTAACAAACCAACAACCACAGGCGACGTTTGTGCTCTAGACTGGGCTGGAAGTGTACTAGATCTCTTTGAGATTATAGTTCACATGGGAGCTGTGCAACCTAGATCGGGGACATGAGAAAGCTAAACTCTGATTGCTACAGGAGTGATCCGCCCCCATCCAGCATTCTGCAGTTAGTTCATTTAAATTGGTAAAACCTGCATGTAATTTTGACTGGAAAAGTGAACCACTCACTCAGCCCTCAGGTCATCAGGATGAAACTAAAAACATTATCGCCAATATAGTCTCATAGGCAGGCCACAGCATATTAAAGACACATGGGGGGGGGGGGGGGGGTCAGCTAGGGCAGCACGGCCTTCATAACTAAAGAAAATACGACTGTTCTCAGCTGTTTAGACATTTGGAAACATATCCTAGAAATTTCACAATTGACTTAAGTTACCCTTATCTATGACCTCACCACTTTGCATAATAGTGAGTTACATAACAGTACCTTAACATGATCCACGTTAGCCAGCAGCAGCTTTCAAATTGTATTTCAATGATCTCAAGAGGCATTTCTACCCAGATTGATGAAAATAAACAAAATGTTAATTTAAAAAAATCCCCGAGGACAAAAAAAAGACGCAGTTAACATCTGCCCTTTCCTCTGCTATCAACTTACGCTGGAACACACATTAAGTACCCATCTCGCTCAGTGCCAAACGTTTATGTTTGTGGGCATTCAGCAGTCTGTCACATTATATCAAAGTACTTGGAATATATGATTTCTGCAGTACATTACAGTTAACTTTACAAACAGTAATAGCATTGCCAAAGACACCAAAGACCAGTGTTTGTAGCATACTAATGACATATTATACAAAATCTTTGCTCACTCTTAGTATTTAAAACTTTCTGACATTACTCATTTTCTGATCATTTTCTCCTGACACTCTGAGGCAACTACATTAGTGCATGACACGTTTGGATAGCCTACACACTTAGTAGAAATTAATGTGATGTGTGTGATGTGATTAATGTGAGGAAAGAATTACACGGATGACATTTGAACGGGCCAAATGCCATTCCTGCTGAAGTTAGAGAGAGTAAGCTGATTAGGGGTTTGCAGCAAGGTTGGGCAATGACGGCACTTAACACCACAAGGGTGCATAACATGGCAAAGAGAAAGATAATACCGCCTCCAGCCAATGGTACCATTAGAAGATACACCTGTGGTATTAATTTCAAAATCCTACGTCGCCTTCTTCTCAAGTTATTGCAAGATTTTCAGAAACTCTGAACTCGGACCTGGAGGTCGAGGTCACTGAGATTGAAACACGTCCCAGATTTTTTCTAGCTACAACTATGACATCTAATTCGCTTCATTCTGGAGTGACTGCATCTACAAATTTGGGTGTAAATAGCAGGGCTGGGCCATATCATACCGTTCACGGTAATACCAGTATGATGTTAGGCATTGATAAGAAAATGAAATCTTGTGATAGAATATGGGTAAAACGCGCATGCGCAGTGCCTTTGTTTTCATATGCACATGGCGGAAAAAGCATGGCGGCGACGGAGAATGAGAAGGGCGAAAGCGGATCGTTGAATGAAACGGATGAACCAGAACTGGTTTGTAAAAATGCTGCAGCTTCAGTGGTGTGGAACTGGTTTAGCTTTCGTCTGTCAGATACACAACAAAGCACATTTTTTGGTAGAGCATGCTAGCGGGCCGTCGTTATTACCGAACCGATTTTCTGTGCTACACGGCGCTCAAGAATCTGTCAAAAAAATGTTTTGGTACGACTTTGCTAAGCTACGAAGCCGCACCGCTTGATGGATTGTCGGAGCATTACGGCTGTCGTAGGCGGAGCCTCGCAGAGTGATACGTACTGTGCTTCAACATAATATTACCGTTTTGTGTGTATAACCTCTTTTTAAGTGTTGTGGATATTACACATGGTTATGCTGAGGATATGTCGGCCAGTTTCCACTGGAAATGCCTTTTGGTTAAACTGTCAGTGAGGAATTTGCATTTGCACTGTTACATGTTTATATAGCTTTAATGCATAAAAACAGCTGCTTGTTTAAGTGAAAATACATTGATGGGGTTTTTTGCACTAATAAAGTTGAGGAGTTGTAAAGTATTTTGTCTCGCGTCAATTATATCATCAGTTATATCGTTATCGCGAATTTTCAAATATATATCGTGATAAATATATTTGGCCATATCGCCCTGCCCTTTCACAATTTAAGGCTTTTTCACAACATAAAATTCTAAATAAATAATTTGAGCCTAGGTAGTCCTGGCAACTTTAACATTGCTGAGGTTAAACCCTTTTTCAAGTAAGGTCTCACTTATTTTAACAAAATATCATCACATCATGACCAGTTCTCATCACAATCAAGAACTGGCGCCAAAATCTTTGTTTTACTCCATTTCTTCGCCGTGTTCTGATGCAGAGATAATGAAACTATTGCACTAACGCCACAGATTGCATGTAAAAGATTAACATAGTTTGTGGAGTGTTATTGTAAAGACTTGGCTTTACAGTTTTTTACTACGGCCTTTTGGCCATAGCTATTAGTTTTCTGAAACCAGACATGAATGAGGGGTGGATCTGACTGTGAAACTGAGTGCAAATTCCAGAGGTGGGACCAAGTCATTGTTTTGCAAGTCTCAAGTAAGTCTCAAGTCTTTATCCTCAAGTCTCAAGTCAAGTCTCAAGTAATGTCAGGCAAGTCAGAGTCGAGTCTCAAGTCACTGGTGTAAAAGTCCGAGTCAAGTCACAAGTCTGAAACTTTGAATTTCAAGTCCTTTCGAGTCTTTAAAAAAAAAAAAAACGAAAAAATAATGTTGCAGTTATGCTAAATGTAAATATTAGACTTTGTAATTTTAAAATCTGTGTTTTTCTCAACACATGACAAAATAGTGAACTTAGAAAATATACACAAATTGTGAAATTGCACCTCTATAAAATGCAGCTCAATTAAACCTAGCTCCAAGAATAATTTTCACCGACAGTTCTGAGATAAGCTGCATGTTATTCTTGGATGCGGTTGTAGGACCAGCTTTAAAATCGCATGACAAAAATATACACATTAAAAAAAAACTGTATCACCAACGTAGCCTGGACAACATTTGCTAGTTAGATGAAGTCAGCTATCTCATTGTAGCATATTTATATGCATATTTATAAGCATACGGTTCTTGGAGTGAGTGCATACACTCATGAAGTTTAGTAACTTCAGGTCACTGCAACAAGCCCAGGTACAGTTTACCGACGGATGGGTACAGGACCTTGAAATGCACCGTGTAGAACGAAAGACCATCGTACGTATCATAAGTTTACCAGTCTCACAAATTGTCGTCATAAATACACATTCCTTAACCGTTTATTAATATAACCTTTGAGCTCAACGGTAATTAATTAGTAGTGGAAATAATTTCTGGTAGCGTTACAGAAATGTAGCAGTGACAACAATATTGTATGCTGTAATCACCGCGCGGATAGGAGGCGGCTGGCTTGACCGCGGCTCACAAATGACGGCTCACTTTACCGCAGTCTGTAATCGCACTGGGCAATTAGTGATACAAAAAACCTGTTTTATCCTGTGAATAAAAGTATATGTTTTTGTCAATGTACCATAATAACAGAAGCGAAACGCAATATTGTGTCAGGACAATTTACTATTTATGCACAATAAATAAAGGAGCATAGCGCGACAATTTCTGTTCAGCGCCAGACTTGCTTGTAACCTATATCACCAATTATGTTAAGAAAAATGACGCATTAACTACAACAGCAGACTGACCTTTGTGTAAATGCTTGGAGCAGACTAACCTGTGAGCTGGAGTGTTCTGGGACGTTATATTTGATCTTTGAATGGCTGCAATCCAGTCGCGTCTTTGTTACTTCGGAAACATGGCTCGAACAATTTCTCTTCAACGACGTAATCCGATAACAACCGATCTCTTTACCCGTCGGCTTCCCGTGGCTGTCATGCGACCGGCTATTGCAGTTAATAATACAACAGCTTCTTGACATTTTTGTGTTTCTTTTTATCTCTGTGTGACTGATTTTAATTGAAAGCCTGCGTGCGCTACTACCGCTTGCCACGAGTTCCCAGAATCCTTTGCGGTTCTACCCGTGAATGACGTCACATTTTCAATCTCTATATAATATGCATGTTAAATTTTATATTTGGGGTAAAATATCAAGTCTTTTCAAGTAAACTGGTTCAAGTCCAATTCAAGTCCCAAGTCATTGGTGTAAAAGTCCAAGTCAAGTCACAAGTCTTAGAACATTTTTTCAAGTCAAGTCTAAAGTCATAAAATTAATGACTCGAGTCTGACTCGAGTCCAAGTCATGTGACTCGAGTCCACACCTCTGGCAAATTCCTACAGAAGCTACTTATCAGTCACAAGTAGGCCTTCCCAAAAGGCTGTGTAAGTCTTCCATCCATTAAAGTCATTATCTATAATTGGAATCATGAATCACAGATCTCAATGATATCTATTCCTAATTACAACAACAACAAAAATAACAAGTCTCCAAAGTAAAAGTCTGTGTTACAAATGACTGCCTCCAATCCAGGCCCATTATGTAAGGAGGAGAAGAGAAAAAAGAAAAGAAAAAGTCAGTCCCAACCTATTTATCAGCGTGCTGGGATGTATAGCAACACCTTAAAGCATGTGCATATATCAAAGTTTTTGTTGCTAACTTCAAATTAAAGTGAGTGTAGCTTTCTCAAAAATATAAAAATTCTCAATTTGAATATTTGCCATGTTGCCTTTGGATCTCTGAAATTAAAAAACAGGGAATACTGATTTGCAAATCCACACACTGTGTTTTTACTGAAATTTTGTACAAGGTCCCATCTTCATTGGACACAGGGTTGTATATGCTAGACTACACATGAAAGGGCCCCAAAGTGCCACGGTGTCTAATGGAAATGGGACATTCTTATAATGCCAACATCTCAGTTCTGTTACATCACAGGCCGCTCTACTGGCAGGCCGCTAATTATTCAAGGATGCCTTTTCTCATGACAAAACAATGGGCCACATTGCTGTTTTGGTGAACCACTCCACAAATGGGGAATGTGGATAATATTTTAATGAAGTGATGCTAATAAGTACGTGGCATAAGAGCAGGCTGGTTATGCCACTGACAGCAGCTTCCCCGGACACAAGTAGACCAACTGAGCACATAATTGTCTAAAATGACTTGTTCAGTAAAATATTGGACCAGCTGCTGTCATTACTGGGAGGCCCCAAGCAAATGGTATTGTTCCAGTTTTCACTTTGGATCACCAGATTTTTAAACCAAAGAAGAACAAAAATAAAAAATTATTCCATGACAGCCATGACAAGTTTGTCTAATTAAACTAACTGTCTAATTAACTAGCTCATGTTGTGCAGCTGATTTATATACCATATTTACTGGACTCTATGCATATACCCTTACTGCTTTCATAGGAACTAAGGAGAGTTCAGGTGAGCGTTTACACAAAACCACAATCCATCTTACCAACAAACTCCTCCCAAGGTCAGACCATGCAATACTCTGGAAAAAAAGACCTACCACCTCAGACTCTACTGGGCTCAATAGCATGTCAAAGTTCAAGGCCTTAGAATTGGGGAAAAAAATAAAACAAGTAAAGCATGTTTGGAAGGTTTGAGACAGGAAAGAAATAATAGAAAACCAAAAAATACAAGCACACAAGTACCAAAACAATAAATAAGGTGTAGTAATAGCCCAGGCAAAGTCCAAACCGCAATCAATTTCAAATGCTGTGGCAGGACCTGTGCATAAAACGGATGCCCTCTACAATGATGTGACAGACTGATAAAGTCATACAAAAAATAATCATTAATAATAATAATAATAATAATTAATAATCAAATAATTCTCATTATGGTTGCTAAAGGAGATTCTATAAGCTATTGAATCATGGGGTGTACTTGTTTTTTCACGACTGCACAGAGTCCCGTGGAAACTCTTTCAATTACCACATGTAGTAATATTATTACAAATTTCAGCAAATATAAACTGATGACAAAAACTACTGTTTATCATATTAATATACCAAATATGTACATTATATTGTAGAAGCTATAAAATACTTTCATAGCTTATGTCTGATAATATTTTACTTTTGTTAAAAAAAAAAAAGTTTAAAAAAAAAAAGTGTTTTGTTTTGGGGTTGTTGGTTTTTGTTTTTTTTTTTTGGGGGGGGGGGGGGGGGGGGGGGGGTTGGTTTTACCACCCAGGCTGACGACACCCCTGTGAAAACTGCAACACGAGCTGCTTCTGCTGAAGTTCTGTTAACACACACACTCTGCCTCTCATGCACAAACAGCCTGGGACTGGCTCATAAACAGGCAGGCAGGCCCCTCAAAAGGGGGCAGGAATCCTCACCAGCCCTGTTTACTGAAGAAGTGACACTGCTTTGCAGGCTAGTGCTTGGGTTGCAGCAGCCCACTCAGGACGCACTGAAATCACACTCCACTTGTGAACCAAATCTGAATCAATATCAACATAACTAAACTTTGCCATGCAGTAAACAGTATGAATAAAAAAAATATTTAACCAATAAAAATGCGTGGATTATGTCTTCACCTCCTCTCAAATAGACTGGACTTGATGTATCTGGGATACAAGTATGAAGACCAAAAAAAAATAAAAAATTCAGGTAAACAAAGTGACACAGCTGCATAAAAAACAAATTTTACCAAAAAAAAAAAAAAAAAAGCTTTACTGAAATAGAAAACATAAAATTCACGAGGATGAGAAAAACCTAACAAGATTATGAGTCTCTCTAATTTAATTTAACCACTTTGACTCAAAGTTCAGCAAACATCTAGGAATTCCCCAGAGTTACACTAGTTTCCAAAGATAAGGACTTAAGGGAAACTGCAGCATTCACAGAATAAAGAAAACAAACTCCAAGGCTTAGAAACTCAGAGCTCCAGGTAGCAAGAACCCCAGAATAACAAGGACAGACTGCAATCAACTGAATCTTAACCTCTTTGTGACAGTCTACACAGACAGAAAAAAAAAGCTCTTTGAAGTAATTCTCCACAACTGTGAAAAGGTGCCGATACTCCAGCCCAGGACTTATCGCATATCCCCCTCGTGTCCCTGCCTCTCCTACTGGGATTAAGTGGCTGCACGCTCAGCCAATGGTGAGTTTTTATAAGTAACTGGCACGGCAGTCTGATTAAATCCAGGCATTTCTGGGGTTGCCCTTGTTGGCCGCTTCAGCCCATTTTCATCACAGTTTGCATCAAGAGCCATTTATGAAAGACCTCTTTGAGCTCATGCATGTTTGATCAACTTTGTATTTACAGAGCCATCACTGGATATTCACTGTAGCCTACATGGATAAGTGGGGTGCTGTAAATTATTACAGCTGTGGTTCTCTAAAAGCTATGTGACTGGGTGGGCTTTTCCATGTTTGTGGTGTAAAACCTATTAACATATTTCCTCTAAAAAAAAGGGGGGGGGGGGGGGGTAAAAGTGCTGCTGCTGTGGTAGCTGTTAAAACCTTTGGAACCCTGTGGCGAATCATGACCTTATCTTCACAGTGGTTTCAACTGGTTTGGAGAAATCATTCCCAGACTTTGGAATAAGATTGAGCCAATGTATCACTGATAATTAGTGTTTGGGCAGCACCCCTATGAGAAGCCCAATGCTGTAGGCTGTGCTGACAGAGTAAATTGGATTCAGTCAGGATGCAACAATATTTCCAAGTTTAAAAACATCAGAATTGCCAGAAGAGATCATTTTTGAATATCATCTCCAACATCACTGATAATCCCTGAACCAGTGTGCTCAGTCGCAAATATTGACAAAGCTATTAGAGCCCTTCGCTATGACAAACCCTGAAAAGCTTTCTGCTCTAAAATGTATTGATTTAGCTCTACTAGTACTAAAAGCATGTTTTTATCCCAGGTTTATCCAAAAAGCTTGATCTGACTCAGAGGTGTGCCTCTGTCATATGAGCAGTATATTCATAGTCACGAAGCGAAGCACCTGATTTAACAAAAGTAAACAAACCAGATGATCTTTAAAAATAAATTTAAAAAACCCTCAGAAGGCAGCACCAGCAGAAACTTAGTTTAAATATTCCAGCAGACAGCACCAAATTAAAACATCATCCAGGTTTTACACCATCTGCATCTCTGCTCATCAGTTCATCTCTACCAACTGCAGATCACTGACAAACTATGGCATGTTAATCCGTTCACAGACCGAGCAGATCCTTCATCAGATATGAGAGTTCATTATTCATTCTGAAAAGAGATAACTCTGCCCTCATTCTGAAACACCGACACATGCTTCCTTTTTTTTGTCTGACGGCAATAGAATAAATTCCAAACTTGTTTATGCTCTTCTGGAAAAAAATCAACTTAATACAAGGGGAGCAGAGGACAAAGCCATCATTTACTGTGCCACTTCAGGCAGATAATTGCAAAGATAGTGAGAACCCTATGCACACAGGAACTAAAGCTGGAGACGCTGACAATTCAATATAGTGTGGGCTTTTGTTGTCTAGCTCTGAGGACTGTGCTGCTCAGCCATCATTCTTCATCAGTGGAACTAGACAACTGTTGACAAATGGAAACCACAAAGCTTTTCCTGACCGACAATGTGACAATCGCATTTGAGGAGATCTGTGCCGAAGGTAACCCTTTATATAACGATACCAGCCATTGTTACAAAAATGGGGACAATATACTGCATCACACAAAAATGGCAAACAGAAGAATCAGGGATCAGAAGACTGAGCGGATGATGCACTTTAAAAATTTAAAAAAAGAGAAAATAAACAGTTCTCTTGTTTTCCTCAGTCACGTGTAGAAATCTCCCTCTTATACACTTTAACACCTCTGACTTCTCTCAGGTAATTTCATCAGTGCAACTTCAAAACCTCAACCAATCAACTCTTAAGCGCTCACAGGCACTAATCTGACATTTTAGTGACCCTTTGCCTTCTTCTGTGGTATGTCAGAGACCAGAGAAGCAGCTCCTGCCCATTTGCTTTCCTCTACACCAGACAAGCCTTTGGATCATGAAGTTTTCCTGTCAGAGGCAAAGCTTTGGACGTCACAGTCACCGAGTATGAGAAGTTTCACATAAGGTTAACATGTTCCCAATGTGGTTCTCATTTCAGCAGTTTGGACTGCATGCCATTCTCCAACTCTGAAGTGCAGTAACATCAAAAACATGCCCTTGCCATCAAAACAACTCTTTGAAAATCTTTAAGGATATAACTGCCTCAAAATTTGGAGTTAAAAAAAAAAGGAGGAGGGAAGAAGGAATAAGGACGGATTTTTTTGCCACTTTTTCATGAATGGAAAAGGTGCATGAGAGGAGCTCAAACTGAAGTGAGAGGGGAGGTTTAAAAGTCTGGCTACCGATTACGTGACAGGGGTTATTTTTGCTATATAGCCACGTGGAAAATTGTGATATAATAAAAGTAAAAACAAGTAAATAAATTAAGAAATAATACATTAAACGACTGAGAACCTCGTTACACAAAATGCCAAACCACGAACTGACCCCAGGGTAATTCCGATAACCTGTTTATGTTAAATAGTTGTCTCCTGCTCAGCTTTCACAATGAGATGCGGCGCGCTGTGAGGGTCATGCTAATGTCCCGTCCTGTTAGCAAGCACGGCGTAGGCGAACTTTAAGAGTAAAAGCTGTAAATTTAAGGGGGCAATGCTAATTGCAAAACTTCTCCCCAGCGTAAAGTAAAAGCTTGCTTGTTCTTCGAAGCGGAGTACCCTTCTGATATACTCTGCTGAAATGTTATGCAACCAAAGGCATTTAAAGGTTTACATTACCATATTTTGAAACTTAGTTCACACTACGTACTGCTTCTTGCTATCGCCTACACACAGAGACGTCTGTAAGAACTTCGTTACGTTGGTAAAATAAAGGCTGATGGTAACAGGCGGACTGCATTTAAATTGAAAACGTAGCTAACGCAATTGCTCGTCGGACGTGTGCCGAAATGAACGGTGGCGCCTGTTTTATCTTATAGTAGCTGGGTTCAACTCTCTCGGAGTCAATGAGTTTACCAATAAGCGAACAACTGTAGAATATCACGTTTTCCGAACGGAGTTCGCGGCTCGGTTCTCTACACAAGTGAGCACGACACTCAAAACAGAGCTAAGAATGTGTGATTTATTTTTGCAGCAAAGAAATGTCAACTTACTTTCTGTGCAACGCATCCCATCACGAAGAGTAGATATGCTGTCATACAAACATGCACCCCGAGCGACGTAACGTAGCTCATTTTTGCCTAATTGTTTCTTTTTAACGCCACGCACATTGAACTGTGTATCCCGCTCCTCTGCTTCCCTCTCATTCACCTGAAGTGTCGGGAGCGCGCTCCCATCGTTCATGGGCAAACACGGACGAACGCTGGACCGGACCTCTTCCTAATAAAAGTCTCCGGTTCTTGACTTTATCCTTCCCAGTAATTTTAATTATTAGTTCGTACATTTGAGCCATCACTTTTGTTTGGTTTTATTGTGGTTTCTTTCAAGTACCAGTGCTAGAAATGGATTTTTACAGTATTATGAAATGTTTCTTTCAGCTGAACTATTTTTTTAAAATGTTCCTTCTTTTTTGTCCGAGTACTTGTAAATCAAATCATGTGTATTTTATAGATTTTATTTTTTTACATAAGCCAAACCAAATGAAATTATGCAAAGTATTTTAAATATCACTTGTAGAATCAGAAGAAGAAGAAGAAATATAAGCCGTGTTCACAGAATTACCACAGTTGTGTTGAATCCAGGCTTCTGCTTTGAGGATTAAATTTTATTTCAGTATATTTATATCAGAAGAAAATTAATTTTGGCTTGCAGATTCGGGAGTTCAGTCTCACAAACTACACTGTTAAATCCGAAATATCCTTCACTTAAACAACATCCTTTAGTGTAACATTGAAGCTATCACTCAGAATGGTTTCATTTGATTGTGATGGTTTATATTTGGACTGTAGGAAAAACTTTACCGGTGTCATTGTTGTTACCGCCATTAGATGGAGCCAAAGGCAACTGAAAACCGAAAAGAAGTAGAGGAGAGTAAACAAGGCCGTGTGATTACAACTTCCCCTTAATTCATTCAGAATTATTCCCTCTTATCCTGGATGTCTATGTAATCACTCCATGTCACCCAGACATTCTCAGATTAGCCTTAGGTTTGGAAAATAGTTATCAGAGGCATGTAAACAGAGAGGATAATGTTTTAGTGTTTTTTATTTATTTTTCTTGCCTTTAAAAAAATAATACATTTCCCAACAGTAAAACTATATTTTCTTTTTTTCCACAGTGATCACAATAAATATGGAAAGACTTATAATATAGTCATATTAAATAAAAAATATGACAAAAAATGTGAGCACCAGTCCTTGTGACTCTGGGAAAGGTGCATACGTTTAAATGAAGATTTATTGCATTTGTTATAACCACAGCTGTAGCTGCTAAGTGTGACTGGTAAAAACTGCAGAAATTTTCAATACAGCATTTCTAAACATGCTAGTTTTCTTTAGAAAGCATAAATTATTTCTATTTGCACGCAATAACCTTTTTTTTTAATTATCTGTGAACTGTGAACTGAAACCACTGCTGTGCAATGACGTCCTTTACCTCTGTAATGCTCAAATCCTGTAAAATCAAATTAAAACTGAGGGTTATCTTCCAATTTACACAGTGTATGAAAACATCAGCAAGGATTTGGCCTGTTACTTTGGAAAGTATTATACCAAAAAACCCCAAAAGAAATAGCTTTTCTTGAGAAAAAGAATTGTTAATGCTCACAAAGCGGGGGATGGATATACAAAGTTATCACAGCATTTCCAAGTGTCAAGAAGGGGAGAGAGAAGCATCAACAAGAATTTCAAAGAGAGAACAAGTCTGGCGGTAGGATGTGAAAAATTTCAAAGACTCTGGAAAGAAGGAAAGACAGATGTGACTAAAGACCCAGAAAATTTTACCATGACTCTAGTGAATGACTTAGTTAAGTAGGCTCAAAGAAGACAATCTATAGGACCTTACAAAGGAAGGTTACAGACCAAGAAATACTCTTCTTCAGAAGTACTTCTGCAGAAGTAGACACCTTCAAGCCATATAGAGGTATGCTGAGGACACCATGGAGAAAGGTTAAGTGTACTGGAAGTGCATCCTTTGGTCAGATAAGGGGAAACTAGAGCTCTTTGGCCAAAGAGACGCTAAATATGTTTGGAGAAAGTAGGAAGAGGCATTCAACCCAAAGAACACTGTTCTCATAGTGAAACACGGGGGTGGGAGTATTATACTGAGGGGCTGCTTCAGGAACTGGCAACTTTTCATGTGACCTGTGACCGCCACAAGAAAAGAATGGACTTCTCATCTGACTACAGGTTTTCCCAACCTTATAAGCATTACATTTGCATAATGACTGAATCTAGCAACGCTGACTAACAATGGGCCAGGGGGTTAGTTTTAAGATCATTAATATGCAAATTGTGGTGTCAGCTTGCAGTTAGCTGAGGGTGAAGAATTCACTTGGATGAGCGAGGGAACATTTCAGCCACTGAAAACACAACATCCAAATGAACAGAATCGATTTTACATGGATGATTGAGCATGCATCAAGATAGCACAGTACCATGTTTTACATTTGCAAAGTTGCATCTGAACAAATCACAAGACTTCTGGAACAATTACGTTTGGACAGACAAGACCAAAGTGAAGATGTTTGGTCATAATGCTGCGTGTGGAGAAAACCAAACAAAAACTTCATACCAACTCTGAGCACAGTGGTGGAGGGGTGATGATTTGGGTTGTTTTGTCACTCACAGGATGTGGCCACTTCATATTCAATGAGTAAACCATAAAGTCCTCTATATACCAAAGTATTCAGGGGTCTAATGTGAGGACATCTGTCTGACAGGTAAAGTCTGGCCCAAACAGGACAATGATGCAAACACAGGTTTTAGATGACTGGTTTGTGACTGCAGCTAATCATCACCAAATGTATTCTAATTCTTGTTTAATTCAATATTCTTGATTTCCTTGATGACTGCAGAAATATAACGCCAAACTTATCACCTGACTCTTCAGCTCACCACACTCTTACAGTTTTGTTTCACTGTTGAGCTGACAGACAAGTCATCTTACTGCGTTGGTTCTTTTGTTTGTTTTCGGACAAAAAGCTCTTTTGAGACACATCCCCAGTGTGGGCAGGAGAATTTGCGACCATTAATCCAAAGAAGAAAAACTTGCATGCATCACAGAACCTGTGTGTACGTAGCAAAGACCAAAAGACATATTGGAAGTATTTTACCACAGCTAACGTTCCCAAATTCAAATCAGGAAAACAAATACTTGATGTCTGATGTCATATCACGATGTTCCATATATGCTGTTTTCTATGAAAAGACTAAAATAAAATGTGCACTGTTCTACTCAGTTATCATTTGAAAATTGTATCGACTGACCCCTTCTCAGTACATCTCCTGATTGTTGAAAAAATTGACAGTGGATAAAGACTATTGATATTTAACTCAATATTAGACCAGTAAAGTCACAAAAACAGTTTAAAAAAAACAAATTACTATAGAAAGTATTGACACTCTTACACCTTGTGAAGAGGATTACATTTTAAATGGATTAAATAATTTTTCCCACTCATTTACCATAAAAAATATAACAGTGAAGTGAAAAAAATTTGCAAATAATTACATTAAAAGAAAAGTTTTTCTGAGTAAATTTAACTTGGAAAAAACTGCTAAAAAATTCACAAACAGTCATTCTAGTAGTCAAAGGAGCTTGCAGAGAAAAGCGTCTGGACTTCTTTAAGTTGCTTGAAGACGTTTCACCTCTCATCCGAGAAGCTTCTTCAGTTCTAAGGTCAAATGGTGGAGAGTCCCAGATATAAACCTAGTGGGAGTGACCCCCCACAGAGGGACAAAGGGACCCCCTGATGATCCTCTAATCGCCTGAGCCAAGGTGTGAAACTGGGTGTGGGTCCCAATCAGCCAGAGCTTCAGCCAGAGTCTTGTCCTGTGGAGGTGGTCAGCAAAGTCAGCAAAGAGGCACAGAAAAGAAGACCAGACACCAGCGAGGGAGGATAAGAAGGACAGACGCAACAACATTGTCATCCCCTATGTAGCCGGTGTATCAGAGAAACTCAGGAGAGTTTTCTCCAAGCATGACATCCCAGTGTATTTCAGACCCAGCAACACGCTCAGACAGAAACTGGTTCACCCGAAAGACAAAACGCCAAAACACAAACTTAACAATGTGGTGTATGCTGTACAGTGCAGCGAGGAATGCTCAGACCTCTACATCGGAGAGACCAAACAGCCACTTCACAAGCACATGGCACAACACAGAAGAGCCACCTCCACAGGACAAGACTCAGCAGTCCATCTGCATCTTAAGGACAAAGGACACTCTTTCGAGGATGCCAATGTTCACATTTTGGACAGAGAGGACAGATGGTTTGAAAGAGGAGTGAAAGAAGCATCTATGTCCACTGTGAGCGACCATCTTTGAACAGAGGCGGTGGTTTACGACACCAACTCTCTGCCATCTATAATCAAGTTTTGAGATCCTTCCCAGACGCCTTAACGCCCACTCACATCCTGGGCCATCTGACCTCAGGAATTCGCATGATAAGGTGGGGCCAGGTTTCACAATGAACACACCCGAAACTCTGGCTGATTGGGACCCACGCCCAGTTTCCCACCTTGGCTCATGTGATTAGAGGATCATCAGGGGGTCCTTTGTCCCTCTGTGGGGGGAAACTCCCACTAGGTTTATATCTGGGACTCTCCACCATTTGACCTTAGAACTGAAGAAGCTTCTCGGATGAGAGGTGAAACGTCTTCAAGTAACTTAAAGAAGTCCAGACGCTTTTCTCTGCAAGCTCCTTTGACTACGATGACCTGGATGACTGAGAACCTTCACAGAGTCATTCTAGTACAACCACTTATATTTTGGTACATGTCAAATGTTGATCAATTTTATGTCACACATTCATACAGAGTAAAACATTTCTGAATATGAAAAGAACTAAACACATGTAATCTGATAAATATTTTTGTTCTTTGAGCTTGAAACATTTTTGTATTGTCTGGATACATCCTTTTCTGCACTGCCATTTTCCCTGAACATAGAGGCAAAGAGAAGGTCACATCGTCATGGGTGGGAGGAACGTCCGATACCCACCTGCATGGAAGCAGGACATGGTGACAGCTTTCTCTGTGCAAGGAAGCTCAGGAGGCTCCTCCTGGTGGCAGAAGAGCGTGGTGCTTGAAGCTGGTCAGCCATAACTTGACTGTGCAGCATTCTTTATGTTTGAGGAGCTGAGGCCTGAGGTTGCAGGTAGAGACTGCCCCGGCTCAAAACTCATCCTCATCCATGGAGCTGTACGGAGACTCCTCTCTGGCCCAGTCAATAATCCTGATGACTTGAGGGCACGGGAATATGAAGTATACCCTGTTCAAGAGCCATTTACATAAAATCAATTACTGTCCAAACACAAAATACAATAAATAAATAAATAATCATTCAATTAAATACTACATAGTAAAAATTGCATGTTATAGTGTAATTGTCTTAACATATAAGGTCAGCGAAATCACTTTATGTTGCATTCCATTGGCATTGACAGCATTAGGACTAACTATTAAAATATAATAATAATAAGAACACATGGCAACGTCGTGGACTGTTTGGGCTGCTTTAGGTTTACAGCTGGGCTTTCTCCAGGAGTTTTAGTAAAGTATGGCTTAAGAAATTGTCTGCATAAAACACATTCCTTTAATAGAGAATCTATATGACACTTGTGTAGACCTAGCACACTATAAATAAAAGCCACCTTGCAGACAATAAAAAAAGCTGACTTTAAGCTCAACCATTACGTCCCTCCAGTGTGTTCACCTCTGTACCCGTCCAAAGTGCACGATCTTTGGTCTTTACTCATTTGGACCAATTCTCATCTTTGTTCAGCAATTTTCTTTTTTTCCAACAGTGTCTTTCTTTATTTTGAACACATCACTGTACACATCTACTAAGTGTAAAAAAAAAACCAAGTAGCTAAACCTACATAAACTACAAGCTACACATACTGCCTTTATACACATGACTTGTTCAGCAATTTTCATGTAAAATTTAATAAGTTTTGACAAATACTCTCAACAAAGAACAATAATGTTTTCAAACCAGTGCTTTAATTATTATTATTATTATTTTTTGCATTCTACAGCTCTTCTTGAAAGTCTATTAACTTCCATTCATGTTAATAATAATTTTACATGGAAAATCATCAAATAACTGTTTTCATCACATTTGTGGAGGTGTTTCATTAAGTCTTTTTGTGAAAGACATTTTGTGAACAGTTCACCTCCAAATTCAATTCAGATTTTGTTGCAGTAAAAGTTTTTAATTCCTTTTAAAAATGCCAATTCATGTGTGTTTTCCACACAGATCCGTCTTCCAACAGTCTGTAATCACACTGCTTCAACCATGTTGAGCTCTGCGTTTCATTTATGAAGTGTAGCTTTCCATTATGTCTTTTAATCCGGGTTTTTACTGCACTAACAGTGTGTTTGGGCTCACTGTCATGTCAAAAAATAAATAAATTCCATCAATTTTGACAAAGTCCCCAACACCACTGGCTGAAATGCAGTCCTAAAGCATGACAGAGATTTCCCCTATTTTTTTTTTTTTTTTTTTTTTTTTTTTTTTACAAATGGATGTTTTGTTCCTTAAGATTGGCTTAAGCCATCCTTCCTCTGAGACCACTTCTGAAGAGGCTTCAGTGAACAGTAGAGGAATCGACTGAAGGGCCTGCGGCACAGATGCATTTCTCACATCCAGTGTCATATTTTTTGCTTGATGTTTTCCTTCTTTTGCCCTCTACTTTTTAAAGGACAGACTGCACACCATGTCAAGATGTGCTAAGTTTTTAACTAATAGTTCTCTGGGAATCTACTTGCTGGAGCAAAATTACTATTTTATCCTTGTCAAACTGTGTTATCTTTGACATTTTTTGATGACTCAGTTAAATAAAATAGACCAAAAAAATAACACCAATACCTGAATAAAGTTAAAAATATATAGCCCTTGAAGCCTTTTTCTACTTGCACAAAACAGTACAGGCATACATATTTATATTCTTAATATAGCAAATGTAGCTGAGACTCATGAGGAGGACAGTTCTCTCCTGTTTGTCAGAATTAAAAATCAACCAACCAACCAACCAACCAACCAACCAACCAACCAACCAACCAACCAAAAAAGAGACATTTATAGGTACAGCATCTTAGACATTTATGAAGCTCTTGCAGCCTATTAGACACACACACACGCACACAAAATTGTGAACATCCACATCACTAAGACAGCTTCCTCCACCACATGCACAAAGCCATAGAGAGAACTATGCCTGAAGACTACTCAAAGAAATGACAAGAAAGCTTGTCTAAGAAAGTTCAGGCTGTGTTGAAAAATAAATGTCGTGATTTCTAATACTGACTTTCAAGTTTGTTTTAAATTTTTAAAACAGAGTTTTTAAAGACAGGAGGAATAACTTGAGACTCTTGAACAGTGCTGTACCAGTGAAAGGGCTTTACCTTTAAATAAAAACGTAGCTCAAATCCTAGATGTGGAATCTAATCTAATCTAATTACGTTAAGTAGTGGTGTGATTTAATCGTGTGTATATTAATGCATGTCCGTGCACCGTCTTGGTAAGTGGCACCAGCTGCTTGTGACGGTACTTTTGGTGGTTGCCACAGCTGCAGGTTGACAGCACAGCTGGAAAGCAGGGCGCAGTATTTGACCACAAGAGTGAAGCATTGTACCACATCCGAGAGAGTCACCGGAGCGGCTGTCCGTTCCTTATTATGGGTCGTGTAATACATGTATTATTGCTATATACATCTTCAGATATTGCGCGGCTTTAAAATATATGTTTTTCTATTTAAATTTAAACATTTGAGAGTACACATAGACAATCAGTCAGTGACCCGACAAGCTTAGTTAGTTGTTTCAAATAATGTATTGTTTGAGCCCAGTGTTTCTAGTCGGACAGAAAAGGGACCGAAACTAAACAGCCACGTAGTAAAAGGCGAAGCTCGCAAGAAGGTGAGTATTTGTTGTATTTTGTAGCATTTATCTGTGATATATTTTATAATTTATACTAGGGTTTGTAACAAAGGTGAAGCCAGGTGTTTCGGCGAATGACTTTCAGAAAATGGTCCTATGAAGGCGTGAAGGCGATTCCAGGTTGTAGCAATTCTTAGCTTGACAGGTCCCGTGGCTAATTAGCACTCACGTTAGCTTCACTAGCTAGTGCTACCCACCTAAAGTTTAGTGCGTCTTTCTTGTCATTGCCAGTTTTATATGAAGTGAAATTATTCAGCCTAGTCGCTGGAAATATAGGGGCTTTACAGTAATGTTTGCCATCAACTGTCTTGCTTTTTTCCCCGAGATGCCGACTCCGAGTCTGAGTCTGAGTAGATGCTAGCACCCTAGCTACTAGCAGCAGTTGTAGCCGCTGTGCGTCCAGCGGCTGCACCAGTCTTTGCAGCACACCCTATGAGTCAAAGGTTACCATTTATAGTAGGATACGATAATAATATAACATGTCACGCGGAAAGGCTTTGCAGAGTACTGCTGTCACTGTTTTTTAATCTTCGGAAAGGCTTACATGTAAATATCAACTGTGCTTAATAAGGGGTATCTCTGATAGGGTAGGTTGTACACATGCCCTCACAGATTTACTTCAGTGGTGCGTGGCTGACAAATAGGCGATAAGCCGGGGAAACCTTTGTTGCATTTGTTTTTAAAGTACACATAAATTATTGCAGAGTTAAGTTATATTTAACCTGAAAAATCCACTTACCAAAGTAGTTTGTTAGTATTTAATTATAGCTTATAAAAGCAGACTGTTGTTACGTAACCTTATTAGTGGGTAAAACAGATCCCTGGTGAGTCGCTACGGCTTCTTCTGTGTCGCATGTTGATCTTTCTCATGTGTCGTTAAAAGTTGTTATATATTTTCTCTCTTCTTGTATGTGCTTGGAGGTGCTCCTGTAGACTGACATGCTCTCAGCTAATCTGCCTCCTAAGAAGATGGCGTAGTGAGATGCCCTTTCAAGAAGTGCACCAGCAGTGCTGTGACTGTTACTTCTCTTAATGGAAGTGGATACTGAGCAGTCAGTGGCAGCCCAGATGGAGGCCAATACTTATCAAGAGGACCATGTTATAAAATCCAAAGAGGCTCAAGCCCATGCTGTGGAGCGTGAAACGACATTTAAAAAAGGGCTGGAAAACCCAAAGGATGCAAAGGGGGATATTCATAACGGTGAGTAAGCATGCTTTTCTGGAAAGGATCACTCATTCCTAGATTGTGAGGTTCTGAAGTGTAATGGTGTCTCTTTTATCTAACACTATTTTGCCATGCATGACCTGTTTTGGTGGTTATGACGAGCCTCTCTAGGCCATCTGCAGCTCCATGTTGCACAGGCCTTTGAACAAGCATATTATATAGCTGAGCTAAATTCAAAATTTTCATCATCCGTTTACAGTGTTTCAGTTTGGGGGTTTTTGACAGAAAAAATGTGTACAGAATGTATCTAATTGTAACGTATGTAAGTGTACGAGTTTGAGGATACACATGAGACAAACTGGAAAAAGTAGCAGGAAGATTTTCTCACACAGTGCGTTACCCAGAAATACAAAAGCTTTACTGAAAAGTGTACAGAAATATTTTTTGTAATTATATTTGGAAAAAGCATTTGAATATCTCATTTATTTTCTGTACATTTAAATATCCATAATTACATTAGCAACAAACAACATCATTAAAAAAAAATTCTAACAAGATATTACGATTTTACCGCAAATAAACTCCTCTCAGCGGGACATTTCTGGGATGATTTCTTCAGTTTTGAATGACAGCTGCTTGGCAGACGTTCCCGCATTCTATTGCTGAAAATGAATCCCGTTTTCTCCATAACTACTTCAACCAGTGACAAGAGGACATAGAAAATGTCTGTCATGTAAAATGAACAAACCACTTCCACCGCTGACAGAAAATGGCACGTTTTGTCTGTAGTCTGTGGGTAACAAAGAAAATAATTTCCAGTCCCTTTAGATGTATTTGTGTTGCAAGCTGAATCCCAGTTTTGCTCCTATAAGAGCAGATGCAGCTAGGAGGGATGCTTCAGTAACAATAGTGTTACATGAGTGTTTGTCGTTGCCTTGTGCACGTAAGCTATTGTTGCTTGACAAAGTTGTCTAGCCAGTTTGCCAAAAGAATCACATCCACTCAAACTAGTTCACAAGAATTTCTCATGACTAATTGTTGGATTCCTGAGGGCTTTCCCCCCTTCCTCTTTCAGGTCCTGTCAATTCAGATGTGATGCCAAATGGAAATGGACTGGCAGAGGGCTTTGATACTGCAGGGGACACCCTGCCTCTGACAGCTCCTCCCCAGAGCACCAGCTCCCCTGTCAACTCACAGAACCGCGAGCCCTCCCCAGGTGTGGCTGCTTATCCACCCATGATGCTAGAGAAGTCTGAGGGGGCTAGTGCTGAGGTCACGGTTCACAAGAGTGATGCATTGCAGTCACTCAGACTCAGTATGCCTATGCAGGAGACTGAACTGTGTAAGCATAAATTTATGTGCAGTGAATGCCCCCTCTATAACCCTTTCTATTCTAACCTCCCGTTTTGATGTGGAGTGTTTTGGTCGTTGGCTCATGTACAAGTGTTTGCTTTAACTCCCCTGTCTGTGTGTTATCTGGACTGAAGGATTCAGTGAGGATTTCATTTAGCTGTTTGACTTTACCTCCTCCCAGCAACTCCCATAGCAGTCTTTTGTTTAACTAAAATTTTGTGTGGGTGCTTTTTTTTTTCTTTTTCTTTTTCAAGACACTATTTGAATTCACGGCTTTGTTTTGCTACTAATCGCTCTGATACATTATCTTTTACATGGTATTTTTAAAAATTGGCACCATTGCCTGATTCACAGTTATGAAAGCTTATATTTTTAAGCATGGCAATAACTGATTTTGTTTGCCTGCACATTATAACTCCTACAGAGAATCAAAATAACTCCACAGGAAAAACCCACATGAAGTATCTCTTAATTGTTGGTGAATACACAGCTCTAATTCAGTGTACATCTATTGCAGTGTTATAACTGCGTACCTCTATACCAGGGGTCGGCAACCTGCGGCTCCTTAGTGCTTATACTGCGGCTCCGCGTGGTTTGGGAAAATAAATTAGGAGTATTTAGTTGAAGTGTAATTTATTTATGTTAGTTCTTTTTAACTTGTAGTTCTAAATTGGAAGATTGTTGTGATATTGAAATATAAAAATACAATTATATTTTATTATTTTTCATCGCTCAAAATAAGCGTCACACTGGCGGAAGCCGGTGTACCCGCCGAAACGCCTGCATTTGCCGAGACTTTCAACCCCAGGTAGGCCAATTATGGATCTTCGGATCCACATTATGTCGGCAGCTCCACTGTGAACTATGTTACAAACAAACACCGCTCACGCCTCACAGACGACAGCTTACAGTCCTGCGTGAAGATGAATGTGACTTCTTAACAGCCCCGATTTGCAGGCGCTGTGCGCAGAGGTTCAGGAGCAGAAGTCCCGTTGTAAACATACCACGGCAGACCCGACGATGTTTGCATGAACATGCTTTTCAGCATCTCTTTATTGACCACTTTTCACACACGGTTGCTGTACGCACACAGCCGGCTGTAGCTTTTCAGCTCACAGCCCGACACACACCAACACAACAGCATAGAGAGCACAGACGTTAAGGCGGCGAGGCGTGATTGCGGGTGCTGCTCAGGTGCGTCCGCCTCCCCTACAGACCACGCCTTGCCACACACATTAACCAGGTAAAATACATATTCAATTTTGCAAACATCTATTTTTAAATTTTTTTTAGCAGCATAGTTCTTTTATTTTTTAAAAGTCAGATCAAGGCTCCAAAAGCCCAAAGGCGATATAAGGGGGGCGGCTCACAACAGTTTTTGTTTGCTGGATCATTTTAGTTCAGCTTTCCTTTTGTTATATTTCTTTAAGAGTTCAAAATGTGTTAATAACATCAATAAAATGTAATTTTCTCTGTAGCACTTCATGGATTTCAAAAGCAACACACCTTAGTTGTTCGCATAAAGGTAAAAAACAATATATACAGTGTTATCTTCATTTTAGATGTCAAAAAATATTTGCGGCTCCCGGTGTTTTCGTTTGCGTGGAAACCGGCTCCAAATGGCTCTTTGGGTGTGAAAGGTTGCTGACCCCTGCTCTATCCTATAGGACGCCTTTAATTTTATGGGTGTAACACGCAACAGTTATGTAACACCTGCTCTAAAAATGCCATTAATCCTTAAGTCAAGTGGCAAACCTTGACTTACTGCCCATGGCCAAGTATTAAAATAACTAAAATTTGAATAATTTGTTTACCATTGTCATTTGAGAACCAGGCTTCAAGCAGCTTCACTCACCACCATGCCAAATTCCAGCGTTTGCATTCGTGACATAACAGCCTGTTTAAATCTGCTTTGCTGTAGTTGGATAGTATATGTTAAGCGGTAGCATTTTTCTCTTTGTTTTAACATTCCTTGCCCTTCATCCTTTCAGCCAACCAGAAACCATCACTGGAGATGGAGAATGAGGAGAAGATTCGCCTAGAGGCTCGCCGGCGCCTGGAGGAGCAACTAAAACAGTACAGAGTGCAGAGACAGAAGGAGAGGGTGGGTGAATGCAAAGGGAAAATGATGTTTTTCTGGCAAAAATTATACACAGAAACATTGGCACCATGGTGAAGGAGCAAAGTTATATCACAATATTTACATGATAATGTCAGAGAAGCAGTCCTTGAACGTAATCTTAGGAGAGGTAGAGTGATGCACCAGCACAGTGTCACTTGTTTCTGCTGATTTACTTTTTCCTGCCTTTTCCTGTGAAATTAGTTTAACTTTTTGGCTATGTTTGTGACTGAGATTAGTAATTGTACAGTAATTACTGGACTTATTCTAAGTTCTTTTACTTGATGTGAATATAAATATTTACACATTTATTCGGTTATTTTTGCTGGACACTCATTTTACCAATTAAAGAATAGATGTCATTTTTTTCTTTTTGTTTCAAATACAACCTCTGATTCTCTCCTGTTTTTTAGTCTCATCGTACCACCACCAAGAGCAGACCATTCAGTACCCTGGATCCAGAACTTATGCTACATCCTGAGGCATTACCCCGGGCTAGTACTGTTGCCATGACCAAGGAGTATTCCTTCCTCAGGACCAGTGTCCCACGTGGTCCTAAACTTGGTAGCCTTGGAATTCCTCCTCCCAAAGAAAAGAAGTCCAGGTCACCTCGCCCTAACAAGATCCACTCCTTGGCTGATTACAAGTCTCCTGAGACTGGTGGTGGTGGTGGAGGAGGAGGCATAAAGGCAGCAGACATAAGCTCTGTCAACTCCACTATTAGCTCTGTGTCCACACTGTCTGAGATCAGTGTGACGTCAGAGTGCGGTACTTCTGAGACAGAGGCACAGTCCGGTGCTCCCCTCCACGTCCGGGACAGTGTGTCAGAAATTGATGGCAGTGAATCAGGGGTAAGGCCCGGGAATGATGGCAACGACAGTGACAGCTCTTCCTACAGCAGCGTGTCTACCAGGGGAACCTACGGTGTGCTCTCTGCAGCAGTGGAGAGGCAGCAGGGGCCATACACAGTAGATGGACGCGAGATCGCCCCTGAGGCCATGGGTCAGTTCCCTTCCCTTCAGGAGGTTCTGCAAGCAGCCACTGAAGAGCAACACTTCCTGGAGCTGGAGCAGGAAAGAGAAGGGACAGCAGAGCCTCGTAGCCGCAGGGACAGCTTCTCCAGCAGGTGACGATTTCTTACAAGAAAGGCAAATCAATAAATGTTTGAATTTATTATTTGAGTAGTGAGGTTGGTAAAATATTAGTGCAGTTGTGGTTACTGTGTATTTTCACAGACTGAGTATATGAGGGAACCTGAAAATTTTCATTTTGGAAAAAGATTGATATGTATAATCTTTTGTTGAACCTCTCAACTCATTTGTTTGATCGTATTCACTGAGGTTGTTTAAATTTGTTTTAGTGTTTCTTTGGAGAGTTCTGTGATGGGTCATGATGAAGTGCTCCAAGTGTTGAAAGAGAAAATGAGGCTTGAGGGCCAGCTGGAATCCTTGTCATCTGAGGCCAATCAGGTAATGCAAACCATCAGTAATATTTTATTTATTTTTTTGGTCTTCAGTTCCTAATATAACCTTGTGGGCGACCAATATTATACAAGTACACACTGAAAATAATCGGGCTACATGCTATAACCACCTGCCCTGTTTTCTAGGCTCTCAAGGAGAAGACAGAGCTTCAGGCCCAGCTTGCAACAGTGAATGCACAGCTGCAGGCTAAAATGGAGGAGGCTCAAGTCAGCAAGGAGAAGCAGAGTGCCCTCACTACAGAGGTTGGCACACTACGGCAAAGCTGTAGCCAGCTAGAGAAGGCTATGGTAGAGCTCCAGAGCAGTCTAGAGAACAAGAATGCCAGTCTGGCTTCTCTAAGCAATGATCTAAAGGTTGCTGAAGACCAGTACAACAGGCTGATGGGGAAGGTGGAGGAGATGCAAAACGCTGTAACCTCAAGGGACAATACAGGTGAGTGATGGAGACTCAAATGGCTGAGTGTATATATTCACCTCCACCTCATATGTTTCAATTTTATGTTTTGATCCTGCGCTTTTGCAGTTCAGGAGTTGCGTCAGCAGATGGGTGGTCTTCAGAGTCAGCTTCAACAGGTGCAGCTGGAGCGCAGTACCCTACAGAGCCGACTGAAGACCTCCCAGGCCGAGATCGATTCACTTCAGCAGGTCAGACAGTGGTACCAGCAGCAGCTAGCTCTGGCCCAGGAGGCAAGAGTGCGTCTGCAAAGTGAAATGGCCAACATGCAGGTAAGTTTAATGCCCGTGCAGTTGGCTTTAATGTCACGGCTTGGCATTAGTTGTCATGCAGGAGACATAACTATTGACATGTCTGGTTCTGTTTTTTTTTTTTTATAGGCTGGACAGATGACTCAGATTGGTGTTCTGGAGCATCTGAAGCTGGAAAATGTGACACTGTCACATCAACTCACTGAGACCCAGCACCGCTCCATCAAAGAAAAAGAACGCATCGCTGTACAGCTACAGAGCATTGAGGTATTTTCCAGCTTCAGGTTTAAATCTAAAGTCAAAACAAACTACACGTTAACTTTGTTATTTAGCCAAGGGAATTAAATAAAACCAATCAAAATATTAAAAAAAAAAAATCACAGGAATTGCAGTAAAATGTACTTTTAACCGTTTGTGTATCTCGACTATATTTGAACATTGTTTAAAGTGCTTTTACTCTCTGTAATGTAGGCCGACATGCTGACCCAAGAAGCTGCTTACAAGCAGATCCAGGATGCAAAGAGCATGGTGGAAGATGACCTGCAGCACAAGCTGGACGAGTATGAAGAAGAGCGAGAACGGTTAATAAAGCTTGCCAACACAGCCAGCACCCTGGAAAGAGAACTAGAGCAGGTAGTCATGCCAAATGTAACCGTGACTTATTTGTCACCCTGCATGTGCAATAAAATTCTTAGACGTAATTCTTCATTTGTAAACTCTGCTCTTAATGTTCTGTCTTAGGTAAAGCTGACCCTTTCCCAGAAGGATGCACAGCTGCAGACACTTCAGAAGGAACATCTGGAGCTGATGCGCCAGCTGACAACCACTCAGGAGAACTTGCACACCAAAGAGCAGTCCATCAACCAGCTAGAGGCCCGATACCAGGAGCTGGAGGCCCAGCTGGCTGAGCTGCAGACAGAAAGCACTGCCAAGGATGACAACATCCAGTACCTCCAGAACGAGAAGATTGTCCTTGAGGTAGCACTGCAGGCAGCCCGAGCAGACAAGAGCCAACTTGATGAGAGTGCTGAGAGGCTTGGCGAGGATGTTCTGGTGGCCTCAGATGTCTTGGATCAACTACGACAGGAAGTCCAAGTCAAAGCCAATCAGGTATGAGACAGAAGATGTGTTGAGGTAGAGTTAATTTATTTTACATTTACCTAAAATGTTTTTTGCGGTTTGGAAATGTTTGCAATAGGTCAAAAAGGCTTGTTTTTGTGCCTGAAGAATGAGGATTTACCCCCTTCTCTTCAGTGTAGTTAATATTAATTTAAACAAAACTCAAGTAGCATTGATACAACTTATAGTGAGTAATGAAACAATTGTATTATGTTACAGATTGAAACTTTACAACAAGAAAATAATTCCCTGAAGAAGCAAGCTCAGAAATTTAAGGAGCAGTTCCTGCAACAAAAGGTAAGACGCCTTCATAGCTTTTACATGACATTATATGCTGCCTGCAGCAACTCAGAAAGACTTCATGTACATTTATAAGCCACTTGTCAGAGTGACTCCCAGCTGGCTAAGGCTGTGGCTGCCGTGGGAGTATGTATTGTAGAGCCAGATGGCAGACACATTCTCTGGAGGAGAGCGGTGCTGACACGCCTCACTGGATTGAGCATTGTCCAAGGCTGCTTTATTTTGCATTGACAGACTGTCATGAAAAGGGTGGAGTTAGTTGACAGAATGACAGACTCATGCACTGCATTGTGTGCCTTTCAAGATTTGAGTTATTGTAGGCCCTCTTTATATGCATGCATTAACATCTTGGTCCATCAAATAGTAATTGAACTGTTTTGAGCAACACATGACAACCAAGTAAGTTTTCGTGAAAATGTCTCTATTATCAATAAACTAATCCTGAATGACTGAACTCCGTACCCTATTGCTAAGGATGAGCCCATCCACCCTTCGGAGAAAGCTAATTTCCGCCATTTGTATCCACGATCTCATTCTGTCTCCTTAAAAGAACCAGCAATAATAGTGTTAACCAAACGATCTGATTAACGGATTTATGGCGTTTCTCAACAACATTTAGGACACAAGAATTTACCAGCATTGGGTATCAATTAAAATTTTAACAATTAGATTAAATGACTGGTAAGTCTGTTACCGACTACTGACAGCAGCGACTATTAGTCGACTAGTCGTGCACATCCCTAATTTTAAACATGTACAGGATAAAAGTAAGCAAATATGGTATTTGTTGTCAATTTGTTAAAAAGCAATGTGCATTTAGTAGCACTTTAAAAAAAAAATCAGCAAGTTCAGTCTTAGAGAGATTTTTCATTTTCATGTTTTTCTTGCTAATTCATAAATGGCACAACAGACTTGTGTCCTCTCATTAAAAGGTTAGAATTATATTTGCCATCTTATAGGTTTTACAATGGTTCACTATAGCCATTTTCATTGGTGGACTGTGTTCATGTTTGGCCTGCAAAAATAAAGCTTATCCACTCCTCTATGAATAGACGGCATCAGTGAATTAAATCTCTCTCAAACCCTGGAGATGATGCAGCCCTGTCTCCTGCAGTGCTGTCAGTTCTTGTTTTTTCCCTGCTGTGTCAGTCAAGGCAAATATGAGTGAGACTACTTGCACATCTCCAAAGGAGCAAATGCCTCATAAGTATTTTGTTCCACTTTAAACCTTTTACTGGGGTTAAAAATGCCATTTACCTCACAGGTGATGGTGGAAGCATACCGCAGGGATGCCAGCTCCAAAGACCAGCTGATCAGTGAGCTCAAGTCCACCAAAAAGCGTCTATTGATGGAGGTGAAGGATCTGAAGCAGGAGCTACTGGCTGCTCAGGGGGAGAAGCAGAAGGCAGAGCTGGAGCAGACCCGGCTGCAAAAGGAAGTGGTGAGAGTGCAGGAGCAGATGAGTAACATGGAGGCCCATCTGCAAACCATTCAGAATGAAAGGGATCAGCTCGAAACCCAGATTCAGGTACTGTTTGTCTGATATTTGCTCATGGCATTACAGTATTATATAATAAAGAAAATATTATATTAACCTTGGGTGTTTTTTTTCCCCCCCCAATGCAGTCTCTACAGTTTGATCAGAGCCAGCTAGCAGCAGTGACACAGGAGAATGAAGGTCTAAGGAAACAGGTGGAGCAAATGGAGGCTGAAGCCAAGAAGTGAGTCATGTGGTCCCACAGTGATGATTTGGCCCATGATGCCCCTCTTTGTAGTCATTTGGTATTTATAAATAGAAATAAGGGGTAATGCCTAAACGCCTCATAGAAATAAAAGTTTGTATGTGTGATTTTTCTTTTTTTTTTTTAAATCCTCCTCAGAAATTCTGTGTTTGTTATATCAGGAATTAAAATACATTTTTATTTATTTTTTTCATTCATATGTTCTTTGAAATAGAGCCATCACTGAACAGAAGGTGCGTGTGAAGAAGCTGGGAACAGATTTGACCAGCGCTCAGAAGGAGATGAAGGCCAAACACAAGGCCTACGAGAACGCCGTGGGCATCCTGAGCAGGAGGCTCCAAGAGGCTCTGACTGACAAGGAGACGGCTGAGGAGGAGCTGGCTAAATTGAAGGCCCAGGTATCAGATGAAGGGAACAGCCAGGCCTTGCAGGTAATGAGCACTTCTTTTAAAGCTTCAAGCTGCAACATCTATTTAAAGAGTTTCAAGCATTAGAAGAAGTATCACTGTTAGAAAGCTATACCTGCTCTTATTTATTTAGTTTGTATCACAATAAATAAAATGGGTGCATTAACTCCTACAGACATGTGTTACTGTCTGTACACCTCGTTTATGATGGACAGCGCTTACATAGGTGGTAGGGATCATGTTAAAGTATGAGTCATCTGTCTTTCTCTCTAGTCCCTTTGTGCACTACTCAACTCTCAAATGTGCATTAACCTTGGTAACGCCAGGTTTATGCATTGCAACCATGTTGTAACAGCCCTCTCTACAGCTTCATTACATTTGCTAAAGTTAGTGTTAAAAATATCATCTGATTCTGAATGCGTGAGGTTTTTATTTTATTTTGACAGATTTTTTTATATGGATTGACCCGTATTCTTGTCATTTGTTACCATTTCTTGTCAGAAGGTTGTATGCCCCTGCATCGTGAATATAACTGTAGCTGTTGGCTAACTCAAACATTTATTTATTTGTCATACAGAAGAAGATTGAGACTCTACAGGCTGAACTGCAGGCTGTTACCAACAGCAAAGCTATGCTAGAGAAGGAACTTCAAGAAGTGATCACCCTAACGTCCACAGAGCTGGAAGAATACCAGGAGAAGGTTCTGGAGCTTGAAGATGAGGTAAACTTTGTTAATCTTTCATCTTATAGCTCATATACTTTTTTTTTTCTCAGTTCAAACCTCTTTTTAGCCCCTTTCAGACATGCTTTTCTCTGTTAATCTCATGGCATCTTCCAGCTATCAACGTGTCTCCCCAGAATCTTGAGATGGGCATTTCACTAAAAGATCGTACGCTTTGGAGAACCAACCAAAAGGCAACAATACAAAACAGAAAAAAAGTCTTCGAGTGACACACTCTCCTGTTGTCCAATCTACTTGTGACAAACATGATTAATATACAAAAGAATAAATAAAATATACGTATGTTAAGATTTCAAGAACAGCAATCTTAAAGTATAAAATGCATTAAGACAATGTCACTTCATGTTCTGTCAATTTTTTTGCTAACACCGTGGCTTTTGTTGATGTGGGAATCATATAATGAAGACTTAAGGAAGATTATTGTAAAACGGGCTTACGTATGAATACCAGAATGCAATCACTGATAATAGACTGATAGGTTAGGTGTCCCAGAGCTTAGTTGGTTCATGAAAAAAGAAATAATTTCATGAACTTTTTCATCAATAATACAACTGTATGAGCAGTTTATTTGCACTTCTGAAATTATTCAGTTCATATGTTTTGTTTGTTGTTTAGTTTTTTGTATCAATGACATGTATTGCTTCCACAGCTTCAAGAATCGCGCTGCTTCAAGAAGCGGATCCGAAAGTTAGAAGATGCCAACAAGAAATTGGCACTTGAGCTGGAACACGAAAAAGGAAAACTGGCCGGATTAGCTCAGTCCCACAATGCACTGCGGGAGCATGCCAACATTCTGGAGTCGGCCTTAGCAAAGAGGGAGGCAGATCTTGTCCAGCTCAATTTGCAGGTAAGAAAAAAAAAGGATTGCATCTAATAATATAGATGTGGGTTTTGTTTTTATTATCCTGGTGACACAAAGTATCATATTACCTGTAGACTAAACTAGAAAAGTGGGGTTTCAGGTTCAAGCTGTTCTGAAGCGTAAAGAGGAGGAGGACCAGCAGATGAAGCAGATGGTACAAAGTCTACAGCTGGCCTTGGAAAAAGAGAAGACCAAAGTCATGGACCTGAAAGAACAGGTAAGACTTCTGTGCTGCATATTAGGCTAAATTATGATTTCCTTCTCTTTAAGCTGAAGTACAACCTCAAAATAACTCCTATTAAAGTATTTTGGGAGTTAAATACTTTTTGTTTTGACACAAGACACAGCAAGAACCTGCTTACAATCTATAAATCGAACTGATAAACTGTCACATGCCTAGCTCAGTACGTTCTCCTTTTTGACACCAAATTGGGAGTAGTGTGGTCTTTGGAGTTCCCATATTGTTTTATGCAATGTTTCCTTTAGGTGGCAGCAGCAAAGGCTGAGGCAGCCCACAATAGACGGCACTACAGGGCAGCCATGCTGGAGCTGTCAGAGATCAAGAAGGACTTGCAGTCCAAAGAGGACCTGGTTAAAGCTCTGCAGAAAGAAGCCCACAAACTACAGTGCGTGCATTTGCCTGATTAAAGAATACTGTGACTTCAGGAAAATTTTAATGATTTCTAATCTAATACTGTGTTACATAACCTATAGTAATTGACGATTTTATAAGCTGCTTAACAAACTCTGCAGGGCTCAGGATGAGCAGCACGCTCAGGAGGTTGCCAGGTTCCAAGAGGAGCTGGCTGAGGCTCACTCCCAGCTCCAGATCCTCCGGAAACAACTGGACGATGAACTGGCAAAGCAGCCGCTCACTAACCAAGAGGCAAGTACTCGTTTTGGGTTACTTTACCTGTTAGTTGGGCTACATTTGTATTCTAACCAACAGAAGTCAGTTTGGGAAAAAAAAAAATTTTTTGTTGTGTGACTGTTGTAATATTTGATACTGATTAGCTGAATTGATTCGAATACAACACTTGGGGTTATGTAGTCCTTATTTCCTATAAACATTTCAGTGTTGCAGTTCGTTAAAACCTGTTTTAGTCTCCTTCCAATTTACTGTTGGAGATCACCTCTCAATAACACTGACGTCTAACACTGGCTGCTGGTTCAGGTTGAAGATTTGAAGTGGGAGGTGGAGCAAAGGCAGAGGGAGATTGAAGCTCAGAAACAGCAGGTGGAGATGATGGAGCAGTGCCACCACAGGGAGCTCGACAACCTACAGACAGCTCTGCAGGCAAGCTTTGACCTGATTATACAGTATAGGCACAGTGTCTCATGTTTCCATGTTTCTGTCATTTATGCCTCTTTCAAACCATTTACTGGTAAAATAAAATGTCTGACTCAGAATATTAAAGTGGAGCTGGAGTCGGTACAGGAGGAGCTGAGCAGCACTAGGAAGGACAAGTTTATGCTGCAGGCCAAAGTGGGTGAGCTGAGAAACAGCATGAAGACAGTCCTGCTTCAAAACCAGCAACTCAAACAGGACTTCAAACAGAGTCGTCTAAGGAAGGTGAGGCAACTTTTCATGCCGTGAACGGTTGTGTTATGTGACGTGTTTAGTGCTTTCTTAGTTCCTAGCTGTGAGATCATTTAAACTTCAGGAGTCCACTAAATAATGTACAGTAAAGTATTAACTGCTGCATGTGATTATTATGGTTTCTCCCTCTGCGAGAGTCTCGTCATGAGAGGTTGTTGTTAAAAAGATTAAAACCGAAGCAAATAAAACGTATGTTAATATTTCATATGGGTGCAACTAGCAATGGCTAATATGTTGTCATTTAGCTGGGTGTGCCCATTACTTTCTACAGTATGAGTAATGAAGGAATTCTGTCTTTTACAGAGATGTAAAGGTCAGTACTGCAAGTATAATGCCATATAAAAATAATGTGTTGTTGTTGTTGTTGTTGTTGTTGTTGTTGGAGCAGCAGCGCATGGAACTGAAAAGTGACGGGAACCCATCCACCCCAGTAACGCCAGTTAAGATCCCAGACTGCCCAGTGCCTGCCTCCCTACTGGATGAGTTGCTGAAGCCTTCGACTTCTGTCAACAAGGAGCCACTGAACAATCTCCACAACTGTCTACGACAGCTCAAGTAAGATCTTTTTTCTGTGTGAATGATTTGGTTAAACATTATCAGCAAACCGACATGAAACTTTTTTTTTTGTAGTGCTGGGCAGTTATTCAAACGCCAGAACTGATGTAACAGTTTTTTTCTGTTGTTTTTTTCCCTTTCAGGGAGGAGATGGACAGCCTCCAAAGGCAGATGGAGGAACACACAGTAACAGTACATGAGTCAATGAGCTCATGGACAAACGCAGAGGAAGGACTGGATCAACTGAGGCTTCAAAACAACATCTCCAACTCAACAGAGCTAAACAACATGGAGGTGGAAAATAACAACCATGGGGAACAGCAGCAATCATAACTAAAGAACTTTTTTCTCAGGCCAATAGAGGGAGAGTGGAGTTTTATCCACCAAGGCACTTTTTAGCCCCTTACACCCTTTCTCTTTTAACAATTGCTGCCAACATTTGGCATTTCTCCCATCGGCACAGAGGTGCATTCGCAGAGTAATACTTTACATACCATAGCTTTATTCTTTCTTCTTTATTTGATGGTTGTTTTATTTGTGTTACGCCTTTGTCACATTTATTTATTTAGAGTTGAGAGATTACAACTTTTTGTTCCATGCTTCTTTTCCCCGTCTATACAAATCTTTCAGGCCATAATTTTTTTTTCCGTCTCCTTGTTAGTTTAGCATTTTTCCTCACAAAAATTGGCTACTATCCACGTAATGTTAGGTCAGTGGCATTCATGCTGCTTAATGATGACTGGCTTCATTTAAAGAAGTGTTTTCAGCGATAGAAACAAACCACGAGGCCGCCTAAAGGCTGGCTACCACATGTTCTTCCATTTATGTGTGCCTGTCTATGAGTGAAGTCGTTCGTCTATGAAAAAACTGACATGGTTAAACAGGCAGCCTGTGTTAAAACTTTATCACTCCTGTTCATCAACTTTAAAAATTCACGCACAGTTGTAGTCAGTTATTTTGTATTGCCTCATGTTAAGATGCAGTGTTTAATATGTTTGCTGTGTCACCCTGGGTTCTTAAACTCTAAAAAACAACAAAAAAACAACAACGTTAATATCAGTTTGTCTAGCATGGACGGCAGTAATTTGTACGCAAAAAAAAAAAAGCCTTAAGCAGTCTTTAATATGGTATAAAGGACTAATTTGTTTGGGTGAATATATTTCTGCTGAGGTTGTGTGCAAGATGTCACTTGTTATATTGTATATATGTGTGACTGCTTACTTAAAACCAGTTTGTTGTAAAATATGTGGATTACATCAACTGACATTGCACACTTGATCAAAACTGGACTGACCGAGGAGTAAAGTTGTAAGATGAAACAAAAAAAAAAAAAAACTTCTAATAACAGTAAGTGCAATCAGATGTGTTCAGTTTCTGTTACAGTTAATACATTAAGTTTGTATTTACAAAAAAATGAATACCCCTGAATCACTTTTTTTCTGTTTCATGGGTAATGGGATAAGTTAATTGTTGTTTCCAGAGGTTAATATATTATGTACATGTCCTTTTTTTTGTACGATTGTTTATTCATCTTAATTGATAGTGTAAAGAAAAATGGAATCTAATGCAAACCATAAATTGGATAACAATAATAATTCTGCTGCAGCTGCACTAACATTTCAGTATAGAGTGGTTGTTGGATGATACAGTAGCTTTCTGCATGCAGTTGTGCTGCAGCTGCTGTGCTGATGCTCATTCCCACACTAAATGCTTAGGCAAATACCATGTTATGCTGATGAATTTCCAAAGGGACGATGCTTGGAGAATGCTTATTGAGATGAAGCAAATAACACAAAACATTAAACATGTTGATATACTGTGTTCCCATATGTTTTTGGACCGTGTTCTCTATTGCTTACAGCTTTTTGTTATATATATATATATATTTTTTTTTTTTCCAGACATTTTGACCCTGATTTAAAAAGATGTGATATTGGTATTTATCATAAAATTGCACTATTCATCTGTCACGGTGTGCCCATTCAAGTATAAGTTAAATATGAAACTCTGTAAATTACCCCGTATTTTTGTTTCCTGTTTCCACTTTGAATTTTTTCTTTTCAATCGTTATTTTTGCTCAGGCAGTATTTTAGACGGAAGCGGGTCCTCGCTCTGTGCATTTTGAAACCGTCGCGGTGAGAAGACACCTAGCAAAATAGCCGGGGAGAGGAGGAGGAGGTGGGAATGGTACAATTAAAATTATATATTAATATATCATTGATGTACAGTTGACTGGGGTACATGTTTACGGTTATATGCAATGTAAAACCAGAAAAAAATGTGCGTTTAACGTTCGTATCAGTTTTTATTATTACTAACCGGTAGCTCGAGTGGTTAGCTTCTTGGCTTGCCAGCTGGCTAATGACTGCTAGCATGGCTGACAATCTCAGCTTCCTGAAATGAATCGCATACCTAATGTCACTCTAATCTAATTTTCATATTTAACGATCATTCGTGCAGTTGATCGTTTCAGTTATTTGAATACCTTCGCCATGCCCTGCGTTTGTTTTACCCGATAAGTGATCAGTTTGGCCTGCGTACATGGCTTTGTGCTAACACAAAATATTTACCATTTTCTTTATACCAGTTTTACATTTCAGATTCTTCATTGTTTTTGTATTTTTCTTATTCACTGTAAAATACTATGTCTGTTATTAACTACAAAAATCGGCGCTAGGTTATCGTTTCCTTGAATTAGTCACGTCTACTAAGGCACAGCATGATGCTATATTAAAGGCTAGCAGAAAGTACGTAAATATGAGGACGGTGTATTTTTAACTGTAGACCAGCAGCCATGTCCCGATAAAGGCTCTTGTCACCAACATGCACAAAATATTTGACATGTTACGTTGAGTATTATTATTAACAAATGTAGAAACATACGGTATTTAAAACAATAAACTAGTGATGTAGAGAGAGTTCAGCAGTGATGTTATTTAAACCCATGTCACATCCAGTGTAAGGTGTCATCTAAATGATCTTTAACCACAACAGTAGCATATTTTAAGAGAAAGAAATGTTTAAAAAATCGATTTGTGATTGGCTGCTGTCACTTTCAAGTGAGCTAGTTGTAAATTTTCCTATAGTCCTAAACGCATCGTGCGCCCTCCCTTAAATTTGAACATGCGCAGAACGTGTTGTAAACAATGAGACTCTTCCAGACCGTCTCCAGCTTTGTGTCTGTCCAACAGTTGATCTGTGCAAAACTAAACGGTTTCCCATAGCTCTCCGTACATTCAATAAAAAATGTTCCTTGGTAAGTAAAGAGACACATTTGTGACTAAAAATTTTTTTTATCAGCATCATCACTGCGAACACGTATCACATTTATTACGTTACAGCCTGAAAACCCACCTCGAATGACATACTTGGGCGTGACAGCGTGCGAATGAACATACTAATATTGTTATTATGCACTTACTTTAATGCAGATTTATATTGGTCAGTATTCCAGCCCCATCTACATTCCTTCCGAGCAGCGTCTCTTGTGCTAGCTTTGTCAGGCAAACTCCCGGCTTTTAAAGCTGACTTGCTGGTTAGCAGGCTAGCTAGTAGATGCTAGTCCAACACTGGTCTCGGTGGTTCTGTTGAGGCATAATATGCTACGTTAAAATAAGCATTTAGACCATCAGTACCACCGGGTGTTTTTCTGTCATATTAATTAAAAAATTCATTGAGGCTGTTGAAGACTCATGCTTATTAAATGTAAATGATTATCTTTTTGCTACTGAAGGGGGGGGGGGGGGGTGTCAGTGATGGTAGTATCGGTGTGTTACATTTTAAAACTTTGGACTGACTGTTGGAGTATATTAAATTATACATGGCATTTAGCTATTGTGCACGCAGTAATTAGAGACTGTTTAATTGCACACGTGTGGAATGCAGTGGAAAATGTTGACATACTAGTCTAAGCTTGATTTAGACATCCATCAACTTTTAGTTTAAGTACTACTTATTTTTATGAGTAATGATAAAACTATAGTGTATAGGAAGTTGTTTATCAATAGCTGCTGTTTGTAAATGCTGAAGTTTGTGCTGTGTTACAGGGAGCTGAAGCATGGAGGCGGCTCTGAGCAGGTTGAGGGGGCTAAGTGCCGATGAACTGTCCGAGGAGTTTGCCCGGGCAAACGTCAAGTGTGGACCCATTACACCCACCACCCGTGCCACCTATGAGAGGAAATTAGCCCGTATCCTGGCTGGACCAGAGAGCAGTACCACTGAAACAGACAGCAGCTCTTCAGCTGGTGCCTTGAACATTGTGGTGGATCATGCCAAATCTCTGTCATGTGCCACCTCGGCTGTTGTGCCCACAACCTCTGGAGCAAGCAGCAGCTCCTCAAAGGCTGCCAATGAAGAGTTGGACTTTGGCTACGGTGTGGGTCTCAACCCTCCAGAGGAAGAAGAAATATCAGAAAATACAAACTCAAACAGCTCTGCTGAGGGCAGTAACTTGCAGTCCAAAGTGGAAACTCCTTCAAAGCCAGCACAAGTGTCCCCAACCCTTTATTATGGAGTGTGTCCACTTTGGGAGGATGTCTTGGCAAGAAATGGTAAGAGAAACTCAGCTTCTTACTTTTTTAGAGTCCATTAGATATCATGTTTAATTTTGGTATGAAGAATTACTTGCCAAGTGTTGTTGACTTTGGAAATTGTAGAAACAATACTTTGAAACAATTTAGCATTACTTCACGCAGTTTAAAAACATGGTACAACACGCTGTTTTTGCCCCACCTGTTTGCGTTTCAAGTAGTGTAGAGGAACTGAGCCCTGCCACCAGTAAGACGATGGCAGGAATGAAGCAAATGAGTCCATTTTATAAACCCCAAAAAATCTGAACTATAGCGACAGCTTCTATCCTAGTACAAGTTATTTTGGAGCAGCTTTGCTCTCTTTTCACCATCCTTCACCTGTCTTTACTGTTATTGACATTAGCTGTGGAGATGCTCCCAGCTGCTGGATGACTAGTTAGCATTATTTTGCATGCATTTGTTAGTTTAATTTTAGAAATGTAGTTATTACTGTTTATGTTTCCTAGACTGTGTGACATGATATTTGTCCTTTTAAGACGGTGAACTTTGGAGTAACAATTGTTGGAATTATTGTCTTGTAATAACTTATATTAGTCATATGACTAGCATATTATCACAATGGCTTTAATTCAGTGGCTCTAACAACAGAATTGCAGTAACTGTTTAGGATTACAGGCAGCTGTCACTATGAGATCCAAACAGATACTGATGCAAGTGAAGGAGGCTATCATTTGGCTGAAAACTAAAATAAACCTATCCTATCAGACTGATTGCAAAAATGTAAGAAATGGCCAAATAAACAATTGTTTGTTCTTGAAAATAAATAGATGCACTGTCCAGTTTAGCAACTCCAAATGACTTGAAAAATCACAGAAGACAACTAAAGCAAATGTTAAGAAAGACTGGAAAAAAAGGGGGGTTAGGAAATTTCACACCAAGTCAACAAATTCAAAAATCTCAAGTAGGTAAGTGCATAACTGTCAGGGTCTACAATCGAGAGACGTCTTCATGAATTGAAATACAGAGTGTTTATAACGAGACACAAACCATGCTCAGTTACTCAGTTCCACTCAGGATGAAGAAACCTAAAACCGACCACAAACTCCTAAAAGATTCTTCGGACACAAACAAAAATAAAATGTACTAGAATGATGGGAAGAGGAAAATATGAAGAAGGAAAGAGAACATTTATGATCTGAAAGATCTCATCTGTTGAATATGGTGCAGTAAATATTATGGCATGGGCATCATGTGACTGCTCATAGTGTACAGGGTTATAATCTCCAAAACTGATTTAACCACCCAAAGCCCCGTTTCTCAAGGCAAAGAAAAGGGATATTCTACAGTGTTTGTCAAATAGCCTTTTAAGTTGTTGAAAATGAGGAGCTAAGTATAAAAATGCATGTAATTCCAACAGTTAATGTAATAATGTTGTTAAACCGCTTGAATTAAAGCTAAAAGTCTGTGCTTCACTAAATAAAAACAATTTATATTGGATTGAAGCATTTAAATTTGCAGTGTTGTTACAAAAAGTACTTCAAAGGCAAAGAACAGAAGAAATGTCTCAGAAATATGGTTTATCCAATAATAATCAGATAATTAAGATATTTTTTTATTTATATATTTATTTATATATATATATATTTGTTTAGTGGACAAACATTTTCTTTTCTTGGCAGTGAGCAGTCAGGCAGTAGGACAGCCTGACCTCTCTGGGGCAATGATCTAAATTCACTTTGAGCTTCCATAAAAATCAGTGCTGTTAATGTTAATCAGTCAAGGCAGGCTTTTTTTGCAGTTGCAGGAGCAGTGGCACTTACGTGGCTGACAAGACAGACAGGGCAAAAAATGTGGAAAAAACCCAGCCACCGGTTAGGCCACTGTAAAACACAACAATTAAGGAAAAACGGAGTACCAAATAAAAGAATTAAAATGGTTTTTGTGTTTTTCTGCAGAGGGAGCACATGTGTACTCAGATAAGAAAGATGCCCTTCAAGCTGTAAAGACGATGAAGGGAGCCCGTTTTAAAGCCTTTTCCAACCGTGAGGATGCTGAGAAGTTTGCTAAGGGGATCTGTGATTACTTTCCCTCTCCCAGCAAGTCGGTCTGTGTATCTCCTGTCAAACCAGGCCTGCCCATTAGTAAAGGTAAGTACATGAAATGATTTAGGCTTCGCTTCTAAAAGAGCTTCACAGTATTTTTTTTGTGTATTTTTATTCAATTGAATTAGTTTTTATTTTCTCATCTTGTGTTAGTTTATTGCCTGATAAAGCAGTGCACCGTTATCAGTCAAAATTGTTATCGCTTTTAAGTGAAGTGGCATCTGTGAGCTGATCGCTGTATTTATTACAGTGTGAATATAGAGGTGCAGCATAGTTCAAAGATTTCACAGTTTGCTGATGTATCTGACATGTTAAAAGGCACAAGCGGATAAAAAGACTACAGATCGAGCTAGAATCCGAGCCATTGTGCAAGGCACTCCTGAAAAATTCTTCACTGCAGTGACCAGCTTCGTCTCTTTCTCCCTTCCACCCCAGACAACGTGGAGGTCGATACCATCAACCGGGAGCGTGCCAACAGTTTTAAGAGCCCGCGCTCTCAGGACCTGACGGCCAAACTAAGGAAAGCTGTGGAGAAGGGCGATGAGACGGCCTTCAGCGAACTGGTCTGGGGCAATCCACGCTATCTCATTGGCTCAGGAGATAATCCCACTATTGTTCAGGTGGGAACATGTAGTGAATACTTTTGGTATATTCGGACTGTTTATAACGCTGACTGAAAGTTGCATGGTATTTAGCATCTTAAGATAGCACAGAGATGCCGCCACAATCTCTGGAAAGTCTTTGCTATTAATAGAGTAGCATGGCCTGACTTGCCATTTGTTGATACATACATATTTTGACTCTATCAGCGCCAGCCTTTCAGTTACTGTGTGTGTGTGTGTCAAGCTTGTAGCTCCTGAGACAAAAACAAAAGTGAATTTACCTGCTGGATGTGCTGAAATGGAATTTTTGCATCAAAGTAATTCATGTGTTTGTTTTACATTTAAAAGTACTTTAAAAATTGGGATTTAAAGTGTTCATAGTTGATGCTAGTATATTATAAATAACTGTTTGTTTATTAAGCTGCAGGTATTCAAATAAAATCAGTGGCATGTTGTTAATCCCTGATTAATCCCAAAGTCAGATTCTGATTTTTAGAAAAAAACGTGCAGTTTCTGTTAACTGGAGATTAAAAAGGATTCCTGACCCATTCAGTCGTTCCTCTGTGGTTTGTTATGTTCAGGAGGGCTGCCGGTACAATGTAATGCACGTGGCAGCCAAGGAAAACCAGGCAGGGATTGCTCAGCTGCTGCTGGACACCTTGGAAAACCCAGAGTTTATGCGCCTCATGTACCCAGATGACCAGGAAGTCATGCTGCAGAAACGAATCCGCTACATTGTAGACCTTTACCTCAACACTCCAGATAAAGCTGTCAGTTCTTTCACACTCCCAATTGAACCTGAATAGATTCATTTTAAATAATAATATGAACAGAGCCCAGTAACTTTATTATTTTGTTTTTCCCCCACTGTAGGGCTTTGAAACACCGCTCCACTTTGCCTGTAAGTTTGGGTGTCCAGATGTGGTCAATGTCCTGTGCTCGCATCCTGACATTGATAAGAACCGTGAGAATAAGGATGGCCAGACGCCTAGGGATGTAAGTGCTTACATTTCGAACCATTATTTAAACGAGCAGCACACACAGATGCACACACATGGAGCATGGATTAAACCACAGGAGTGACCGTGAATGTGTACGCATTTATATGAGTGCTGTCTAGCAAATACAGTCTCTCTCAGTGCAATCCTCGCAGTAGTTGTTCAGGGAGGCGCAGTTATGCCCACACAGGTTTTTAAGCTGTGACCTCTAAGCTTGCTTTTTAAATCCTTTGGCAGCAATCACTCACTGAACATTGTAAGCTAAACTTAGATGAGCAAATTCTTTCCTCACTTGATCCAGCAACAGCTGTACATAAATGTCTGTTCACGCATCATTATTTTGTTTCCCTCTTTCCCACAGCTTATATGCAGCAGAAAGAATAAAAGTCCAGAAGTGAAACAGAAGATAAGTGACTACCTGGAGGGTAAGGGATTAGCACATTTCTTACAAATTAAGTTTGTTCTCCTTGGGCTGGTTCAACACACAGCATGTGACATCTTAGTTTTTTGTTTTTTTTAAATCTGTCCTTTTAATATTTGTAAAATTGGAGCTGTTAAGTGTCGGTCATAATAGTCTTGTGAGCTTGAAAAAAGAGCCCTGGATGTCTTTAGGTTTGAGAGGTGAAACGTATTTACAAAACTAAAGAAATCCAGTTACTTTTTTCAAGCTCTCGAGACTGCATGTGTTAGTGTTACTGAGCGGGTATACTCATGAATAAACTGCAACAAGTTTGTTTTGCAAATCATGACAAGTTTTTGTTCAGTCCGGTGAGAGTTGAAGGCATCTGGTGTGCAGCGTCAGAGCATTTGGCACGGCGTTCTGCATACTGTATTTCTTTATACCATTTGGTATGCGCACACTGCCAACGCCATATGCAGCAGCCACATGACAACACATAAACTTAGATTTTGTTTTGACGTACTCTGCCAGCTTAAGGTTCGACTCCCACCGCTTCCACCTTTGACGATATGTAAATGTTGTCATGAGTTATGTTGTCATGCTGACTTTGAGTCTCTGTTGTTTCACAGACCGTTGCTATATCCCTTTGCTGAGAGCAACTGACAATACCTCCCAGCCCATCATTGGTGCTCCATGGTCACCTGAGTCCTCAGAAAGTCTCTCGCTAATCCAGCGACACACAAGAAGCCCCAAGGATCCCATGATGGCTGTCACTGCCTTTGCTGGCCCCCTAAACCCCTCTAAAGCAAGTTTAAAAACAACAACAACAAAAAAACCTGCTTATCAGTGTTTATGAAGGCCGTAATAATTTTTTTTTTAAAACACATATTGTCTTCCACTGTAGGCAGATGATTTTCGCCGGTTCTGGAAGACGCCACCCAGAGACCGGGCAGAACTTTACCACCACATACTTAAGTCTGATCCTGACAGAGGGGCGGAGAGAGTAGGCAGGTACGTCCAAAACCTAAGTCTTATTTTATTTTCAGTAACTTTCTCAGGAATATCTGTGTCCGCTGTGATGCACAGATATCATCTGTTAAATGCCATCTCTGCACTTTTCACATAGTCATACATATTGGAAGCTTTCACTTCATTATGGATGATTAGCTAAACCACAGTAGGATACAGTTTTTAATCCATCCCATCCATCCATCCATCCATCTTCATCCGCTTTATCCGAGGCCAGGTCGCGGGGGCAGCAGCCTAAGCAAAGAGGCCCAGACCTCCCTCTCCCCAGCCACCTCCTCCAGCTTATCCGGGGGAACACCAAGGCGTTCCCAGGCCAGCCGAGAGATATAATCTCTCCAGCGTGTCCTGGGTCTGCCCCGGGGCCTCCTCCCGGTGGGACATGCCTGGAACACCTCACCCAGGAGGCATCCTTGTCAGATGCCCGAACCACCTCAGCTGGCTCCTTTCGATGTGGAGCAGCAGCTGCTCTACTCTGAGCCCCTCCCGGATGGCCGAACTTCTCACCCTATCTCTAAGGGAGAGGCCAGCCACCCTTCGGAGGAAGCTCATTTCTGCCGCTTGTATCCGCGATCTCGTTCTTTCGGTCACTACCCACAGCTCGTGGCCATAGATGAGGGTAGGGACGTAGATCGACCGGTAAATTGAGAGCTTCGCTTTTACACTCAGCTCCCTCTTCACCACGACGGACCGGTGCAGCGTCCGCATTACTGCAGCCGCAGCCCCAATCCGTCTGTCGATCTCCGGCTCCCTTCTCCCATCACTCGCGAACAAGACCCCGAGATACTTGAACTCCTCCACTTGGGGCAGGAACTCATCCCCGACCCGGAGTGGGCACTCCACCCTTTTCCGGCTGAGAACCATGGCCTCAGATTTGGAGGTGCTGATCCTCATTCCCGCTGCTTCACACTCGGCTGCGAACCGTTCCAGTGCGAGCTGGAGGCCCTCACCCGATGAAGCCAACAGAACCACATCATCTGCAAAAATCAGAGATGAGATTCTGAGGCCACCAAAGCGAAAGCCCTCCGCCACTTGGCCGCGCCTAGAAATCCTGTCCATAAAAATTATGAACAGAACCGGAGACAAAGGGCAGCCCCGGCGAAGCCCATCACCCACCAGGAACGAGTCCGACTTATTGCCGGCAATGCGAACCAAGCTCTTGCAACGGTTATATAGGGATCGAATGGCCCGTAGCAATGGGCCAGACACCCCATATTCCCGCAACACCTCCCACAGGACACCCCGAGGGACACGGTCGAATGCCTTCTCCAAGTCCACAAAACACATGTAGACTTGTTGGGCAAACTGCCATGCACCCTCAAGTATCCTGGAGAGGATAAAGAGCTGGTCCAGTGTTCCGCGACCAGGACGAAAACCGCATTGTTCCTCCTGTATCCAAGGTTCGACTAACGGACGAACTCTCCTTTCCAGCACCCTGGCATAGACTTTCCCAGGGAGGCTGAGGAGTGTGATCCCCCTGTAGTTGGAACACACCCTCCGGTCCCCCTTCTTAAAGATGGGGACCACCACCCCGGTCTGCCAGTCCACAGGTACTGCCCCTGATCTCCACGCAACATTGTAGAGGCGTGTCAACCAGGACAGCCCTACAACGTCCAGAGCCTTCAGGAACTCGGGGCGGACCTCATCAACACCAGGGGCTCTGCCACCAAGGAGTTGTTTAACTGCACAGGCTAACCAAGCCCGATAGGCCTCCTTCTTCAGCCTGGTGGCTCCCTTCACCTCTGGTGTCCACCAAAAACTGTCAACCAAATGGTGGACAGTTTTTAATGTTTTGTTTAATGTTTAAAATGTTTTGTATTCCATATACCACTGAGAATAGAACAGCCCATTATGTAACTATGTGAAGGTCGACTTATGCATTAACCTTCCCCGTCAATAATTGGAATAATCAGCTCTTCAAATTACCAAAATAATATTTAGCAGTTTATTACTATTATTCTGCTATAATGGTGGATACTCATAATAATCATGGCTAAAGTTTTAGTTAATGAGGTCTGGGTTTGTTTGGGGTTTTCCCCCTGACTCTTGGCTCTCTAAAATATTGGAGAGGATATCCTTATTATGATAATTTCAGGTTTCTTCCTGTTAAAAGGGAGTTTTTCCCCTTCCCACTGTTGCCATGTGCTTGCTCATAGCTCATCTGATTGATGGGGTTTACTTACTATTATTGGAAGGTATTTATGTTACAATATAAAGCGCCTTGAGGTAACTGTTATTGTGATTTGGTGTGATATAAATAAAACTGAATTGAATAGATCTGGCTGTGAGCAACAAAGTCCACCTCCTGTTCAAATGAATTTGTAAAGGAAAATCATAACAAAGCTGGCTTAAAGGTAAGGAGAAGCTCATTTTAGAGAGCGGATGACCTGAGTGACTGAATCAAAGTCCAGTTTAAGATAATTGAGGACTAGTTTTGTGTTTTTTGGAAACATGCACAGCTTCTTTTTTTAAAGTCCAACAGTAGAAATATAAATCGAAATTAATGTAATAGGTTAATTTTGATTATGCATCCTTTTAACCCACGCAGATCAGCTTCAACATTAGCCACAATCATGGGGAACCAATAAATAAACAAATATCTTTGTTATTTAAATGAATCTACGTCTTGCCTACAGAGACCTAGCTCATGAGATGGGACACCCCTGGGCGGAATATTGGGACTTCCTGGATAGTTTTGTGGATCTGTCATCTGGTGAGGGGCTCCGCAAGCTGGACGATTACCTGAGCAAGAAGGATTTCAGTTCACGGACTCATGAGGGGGCCGGCGAGAATGAAACCAGCAACAGGTTTAAAACCCCCTCTCCAGGTACAAAGTGCTTTGTATTTGAGAAGTATGGGTTGCTGAGATGGACTGTGCACATTTCTGATCACATCCTGATTTAATGTGTTAATTTTAGTGATGTAGCGTAATCAGTGTGTTTCTCAAGTATAGCCTCTTGTTATATTAAATGGTCTTTGCAAAGTTTCATACCTCGTTTTTTTGCCCTAAAGCAAAGTGCACCACTCTTTAGTTTACAGTTTTTTGTTACTCATTCTTCGCTGATTGCAGGGAAGCCCAAAAAGTTCTGCAACTCTATTTCTGTTGGTGCCTTCCTGGACGAGGGTGACGATATCAGCCTTGAGGAGATGAAGAACCGGCAGAACGCAGCACTCACCAGCATCACCTCCTGTGCTGCATCCAAGGACGTCCTGAAAGGAGCTGTGGGTGGCCGCGAGTTCCACATCGCGCTCCGCCACCACGGGGCCGACCTGATCGAGACTGCTGCCGAGCAGGACCTGCTGTGCTGCTGCAAAGACGGCCTCCTGTCGCCTGGTGTAGTCTGTAAAAACGGGGTGTGCTCCTCCTCCAGAGATAGGACTCACAATGGAGACAAGGTGTCCCCACGCACCTCCCCATCCTCTTCCTGCATGCTGTCGCCTATTTCCAATCTCATGGTGGAGTTTGAGCGCATGTCTCTGCAGGAGCCACCAGACAGTCCCACCAGCTGCAGAGAGAGAAGGAGCAGTGGTGGGAACCGTCATAGGGAGGCTCGGGACTATAACTCCTCCTCAGCCACAGACCTGAGCTCTGGGCTGAACCTTCTGTCTCTCAGTCACAGCGGTCAAGATGGTGAGACTGTGGATGGGCCAGGCTGGAGAACAGAGGGAGCAGGTAAAGAAGAGAGGCACAGCAGCGGCAGCTCAGAGGAGTACTTTGAAGCAGAGGAGAGTCTGGAGATGCTGGGTAGGACTAGGGGGTCAGTGTCAGGGTTGCGCAATTTCTGCGCTAGGTCCAAGTCATGGGACCACGGGGGCAGGGACTTAAGCAGCTCAGGATCCTCTGGGTCCTCTTATAAGTCCTTAGAGAACTCCCATGAGTTCTTACCCAGGACCCCACCACATGTCAGAAGAGGACTTTTTATTGATGGGTGAGTCGCACTTGCTTTCACTGCAGAGGATTCAGTTTATAGCAGACAAATAGAAAATGTTCCTGAGAATCTTTAAGTTTGGTATTGTAAATAAAATTAAATATGAGACTATGTGGAAAAGAAACTGAACTACATGAAGCATTTGTGAATATTTCTGTGATAATCCAGAGAAGTACTGTGTAACACACTCTGAGCTAGATGCTGTTAGTGGGATGTGACAGGCAGACGGTACAATTAGGAGCAGTCTGATGATCCCCAACTGAGCTGAAGTGATAAGTAGCTGATTAATCGTCTGTCTTTTTTACAGTGATTCTCCAACCAAACTGGACAGAGCGGTCCTGTCAGCAATAGAGGGCACAGACATCGATCCTCAGAAGTATCCGAGTATTCATAAGTGGAAGAGCACAGTGAAGTCATACTCTGCCTCAGATATGCAGAGGTTAGTAAGCTTGGCTGGCATATCAATGCAGGGTTTCCACCAGTGTTTTACAGGCTGTGTGTGTGTTTGATGGCAGTTGTAGGCAGACTTAAAAAGAATAATGAACCAGGTGAATGTCAACAGCTAACATAATTATATCTGTTCTGCTGCTATCTGTCAACTTATGTCCATTAATCATGGATTACAGTAGGCTAGGTCCTGCTTGGCTAATCTACATAAACTGTGAATTGGTGCTTTCTTGCTTGTGTTGGCTGGGAAGTATGCCCTTTTGTTTTTTCCCCCTCTTTTTCTCCACAGTGTGCAGAGATGCAGCTAGGCTAGCACAGCTCCATTGTTTTCCTCTGTCGTACAGTTAGCATTATAGCTAGTTAAATTTCCTGCAAACCCTGTTCATAGTTATTTGTATGCTTATTTCACGTGTGGGTGTGATCCTGCTGGCTTCAAAGGTTTCAGTACCAGGTGATGATGATGATGATGATGATGATGATAATACTTTTTCATGTCTTTAATCAGCACTAAAGGTCAGTTTAGTGCAGTAGTTGCTGAAATGGGAACTGAGAACCAGTTCTGTGTAATATGTGTAATGCACATTTTTTTTGAGTAACAACCCCAACACTGATCACAACAAAGAGGGGAGACGCCTCCAACATGCACAAACATTTGACCACACAGAATGCGGTTAATTTGCACAAATGTTATGTCTTTGATATGCAGCTTAGCAAATGTGGTGACTCTCAAAATGTAGCCAAGGAGAATCGATAGAGAATTGATGAGAAATCAAATCAATAAGAGATACTGATAATAGAATCGAAATTGCTAAATTCTTATCAGTTCCCGTCCCTTACATTTGCTTTTATTATCTTGCTTTTCATTACTGTTTAAGCTTAAAAACTGGCTCTGCACACAGCTTAGAAGCTGTTATTTTTATTTTACATTTTACATCATGACAGAGGGCATCCACAGAAACATTGGTGGAAAAAAGAGAAATCAGTACTGAAATCTACAAGACTGACATTTAAACTACTGTACATTCAGATCTTACAGATTCTGGCATGTAAATGAACTGGTGTTTTCTACAGGGAGTGCAGAATTATTAGGCAAGTTGTGTTTTTGAGGAATAATTTTATTATTGAACAACAACCATGTTCTCAATGAACCCAAAAAACTCATTAATATCAAAGCTGAATGTTTTTGGAAGTAGTTTTTAGTTTGTTTTTAGTTTTAGCTATTTTAGGGGGATATCTGTGTGTGCAGGTGACTATTACTGTGCATAATTATTAGGCAACTTAACAAAAAACAAATATATACCCATTTCAATGATTTATTTTTACCAGTCAAACCAATATAACATCTCCACATTCACAAATATACATTTCTGACATTCAAAAACAAAACAAAAACAAATCAGCTACCAATATAGCCACCTTTCTTTGCAAGGACACTCAAAAGCCTGCCATCCATGGATTCTGTCAGTGTTTTGATCTGTTCACCATCAACATTGCGTGCAGCAGCAACCACAGCCTCCCAGACACTGTTCAGAGAGGTGTACTGTTTTCCCTCCTTGTAAATCTCACATTTGATGATGGACCACAGGTTCTCAATGGGGTTCAGATCAGGTGAACAAGGAGGCCATGTCATTAGTTTTCCTTCTTTTATACCCTTTCTTGCAGCCACGCTGTGGAGTACTTGGACGCGTGTGATGGAGCATTGTCCTGCATGGAAATCATGTTTTTCTTGAAGGATGCAGACTTCTTCCTGTACCACTGCTTGAAGAAGGTGTCTTCCAGAAACTGGCAGTAGGACTGGGAGTTGAGCTTGACTCCATCCTCAACCCGAAAAGGCCCCACAAGCTCATCTTTGATGATACCAGCCCAAACCAGTACTCCACCTCCACCTTGCTGGCGTCTGAGTCGGACTGGAGCTCTCTGCCCTTTACCAATCCAACCACGGGCCCATCCATCTGGCCCATCAAGACTCACTCTCATTTCATCAGTCCATAAAACCTTAGAAAAACCAGTCTTGAGATATTTCTTGGCCCAGTCTTGACGTTTCAGCTTGTGTGTCTTGTTCAGTGGTGGTCGTCTTTCAGCCTTTCTTACCTTGGCCATGTCTCTGAGTATTGCACACCTTGTGCTTTTGGGCACTCCAGTGATGTTGCAGCTCTGAAATATGGCCAAACTGGTGGCAAGTGGCATCTTGGCAGCTGCACGCTTGACTTTTCTCAGTTCATGGGCAGTTATTTTGCGCCTTGGTTTTTCCACACGCTTCTTGCGACCCTGTTGATTATTTTGAATGAAACGCTTGATTGTTCGATGATCACGCTTCAGAAGCTTTGCAATTTTGAGACTGCTGCATCCCTCTGCAAGATATCTCACTATTTTTGACTTTTCTGCACCTGTCAAGTCCTTCTTTTGACCCATTTTGCCAAAGGAAAGGACGTTGCCTAATAATTATGCACACCTGATATAGGGTGTTGATGTCATTAGACCACACCCCTTCTCATTACAGAGATGCACATCACCTAATATGCTTAATTGGTAGTAGGCTTTCGAGCCTATACAGCTTGGAGTAAGACAACATGCATGAAGAGGATGATGTGGACAAAATACTCATTTGCCTAATAATTCTGCACTCCCTGTATTAATTTGAACACGGCACATTCACAGAGGACTTCCCTCTATACCGAAGTGCTTTCTCACAGTCATATTCTCACTCAAATGGATGTATAACTTGGGGCTCACCATCTTGCACGCTGAGTCGGGGATTGATCAACCCACTCTCCAACCTGAGCCACCCAAAGAATGTGCTCTTTGCCCTTTAAATCATGTGTTAACTCAAAATCAAGAGTCCAAATACACCTCTTTAAATCCAGGGTGCAGAGATAAAGGCAACTATTAAACACGCACCCACGCAGGGTAGTCTCAGGTAGTGGTGTGCGGATTGATACTAAAATATCGATTCCTCTGATACCAGCCATTTATGGTCTAGAATCAATTCTCATATTAAAATATCGATATTTTAGTAATTTGGGGTAAATTTGTAGTTTATCATTAACAGGAACACAGTGGAAAGAAACTATGTAATTCGGATTGTCTACATTGGAAGGAACTACTTCCTCTTCCGCCTTTCATAGTCATGTGCGAAATACAGCTGAATAAATGTGTCCAGCTCCTTGGCGTGCGCACTCACAACAATGGCTGAGCGTAAATGGAGTCATCCATGGACACGTTTTACCTCCACAAACAGCCGAGACGCGGTTTGCGATACATGTGGCAAGACAGTGAGGTGTTGTGGCAACACCACTAACCTCCTCAAACACCTCACAGTAAATCATATGACAGAATATGACGAGTGTATGTTGAGGCGAACTGAAGAGGAGGACAGGGACGGGTGCTGCTAGGGCGAGACAGACGTCTCTCATTGAGTCCTTTAGTGCTGCAGGCAGGCAAGATGCTCAAATAGCCACAACTTCAGGTTTTTTATTTTTATAAGATAATTCTGCATTATTAAATGATAACAAGTAGTCTGATATCCCATAATCATTATGAAGCTATAATTTGAGATACAGTAAAAGATACAATAAATAAAATAAGTTTTTGTACAAAGTATCAGTATCCTCGATACCATCCTGGATTTTACTTGGTATCGGATCGGAAAGGAAATGAGTGGTATCGCACATCACTAGTCTCAGGCCAGTCCCCCAAATAATATGCTTTATATTTACCATTAAATTTATTCTAAAACACTGATTATTGTGTTGATCTGTATTGTGTAGCTGGCCTAGCCCTGCAGTGGTAAAACCACGACTCAGGATGCAGCATCAGACTCCCGGCTCTCCTATCAGCGGCCTGATGTCCCCCACCGGCCGCTTCAGCCCCGCTCGGCACGCTGCCTCACCGGACTTCAGCCCCAGCCGGTACAGCCCTGCCAACATTAGCTACATTCAGCGCCTCAAGCACTTGAACGAGCCGTCAGTTTAACTGCACCCACCTCCTGCGCTACAATGCAGCCATACCCTCTCCAAGCCCTGCCTTCTCTCACACACCCGAATCCAGCTGTACAGAGCTGGCTACACCAGAGCTCAGAAACCACAAACCTAACAGAAATATGCACAAAGTGTCTGGAAGATTTGTATTAATGATGTATGGTACGACTCCTACGTAACACAGGAATTCTCATCACAGTTAGGTTGTGATGTCAACTCCAGACTTTAAAAGGTAAAAAACAAAACAAACCTTGCTAATTTATGTACTGTATGGGTGTGGACCATGTTGAATTGACGGTAACGTTATTTGTGGCAAGTGTGAAGCACCTTTATCATAGCCTGACTCAACTTTTATGAATATTGTGAACACAAGCCACACCCCCCAAAGTTAGTTGATCACTAAAACTTTAGTGAGGGATCCTAAAAGGATTGTCACTGAAGATGTTCTTAAAAAAAATTAAAATGTCAATATTTTAAAAATTATTTTTTGTATGTTGGTCAGTAGCACAAAATTTAAATGTTTTTATTAATGGTGTTAAAACAGACTGCCATTTCCTATGTTCTTTTTTCCCCCCTCAGTTCAGGAATTGCCTTAATTTTCTGAAGTGATGGACCAGCTCTCTGTCAGTTTGGACACATTTCCTCTAGCTCATACATGAAATGTATGGAAAATAAAGCAACTGAGATCTTCCATGTTTTTATTTTGTCCTTCAATAAATTCATACAATTTCCATCTTTTCTCGGTAGTTCCTGGACATATCTGGACTTTTTCTTTCTGTCGCTGTTGGCGGCCTTAGAGACTGTGCAATTTTTTTTCTTTATCTTTTTTCTGGAGTATCTTTTATGGGCAAACATCTCCTACAATGTATGAATGACAAAACACACCCATCAGTATAGTATTATTTCAGATTTGGCTAGTGCCTGGTGTTGCGATCACTTTAAAGCTGTGTGAAGTGATTTGTAACCACTAGGGGGCGAGAAAGACTCAAAGTAACTTGATAGGGTTTCTATGTCCTGTTACGACTGTCTTGTTAATGAAACTGCCTTATGATACAGAGAATACAGATTAGTTGAGAGCTGCTTAAAATATGAAGTTGATTAGCAGAACATGCGACCCTCATGATAGAATTTGATTTTAACAAAGTGCTAAGTAGAGCTTTGAGGCCCAAAATTTCAGTAATCCCTCAGGTGGTAAAACTGACTTCAAGTAAACTTGTGTAGATAACGGCAAGTTCTTGCAGTCCTCTAAAAACCTGCTGTATCCAGTCTGTATTGTAGGGATAACGTCACTGCTGGGTGAGGGCTTATCAGCTGTGTCTAGGACTTAAAAAGCCAATTATCCTGAATATTCAGATGGCCACTCGCATTTAAAGAATGTATTTTTTGTGTGAACTATACCTTTATCCGAGAGCACAAACTACTTCAGTGCGAAGATTGTGTCGTCATCCTCGTGTTCTCAGATGACAACAGATCTAATTCTGGTTTCTGAATGTGGAACTTTGCAAAAATGTACCTTAAAAAAACTTAACATGCTTCTTGTGCTTTTAGCATTCTGTGCTTTATTAAAACTTAACTTTCATGGTGAATTCTTTCTGTATGTCTAGACCTCATTTGCTTTCAATTAATCAATAAAAAACCCTCACTCTTACTTTACTGTTAATGTATCCACTTATTTCATTGGCTGTGTTATCAGTAAAATAAGAAATGTGACAAGTTGTGCATTCATGATTTTATTCACTACAATGGCACCACAACATAATCCTGAAATGTTAAGCTAATAGCATGTTCAACAGCTTTACAAATATTTTTTTGGTTTGAAAAAAATGAGTCACTTGTGTAAAAATTCTTCATTACATTCAGGAGGAGTTGCTATGCAGCTGTTAATCACTTCTGCTGGCATCCTATGGCACTGAAGTAACAACACCACCACAAAGTCTCTGATAACATCAGAGTTCAATTACAAAACAACACCATAATTTATTTGAAGACACTTAAGGAGAAACATTTCATGGGTCAGCCCATCAGGTCCGTGTTAGTTTGTCCACGGGCATAAATCCTGCATCTCCAAGAGTCCTGAGGGCCACCCTACCGCTGGGGCGGATGGTAAGCCATGTGATGCTGCCATTATTCAAACCCATGCGTAACCAGCCCTCTGGAGGAAACTGAAGAGCCCTGAGGAATAAAGAATATGATAAGTGTTACCAATATCTACTTTTTTCTTTTCTTTTTAAAAAATTGGATCGTGCAATTCCTTAACTAATATCTTGATTTTTTTAAACTACTTTTTGTCAGTTATTCAGAGGATAAACTGAAGCTCAGTGACTTTAGGACTGGGACAGAACATCAATACATCAATATACCACAAGGCCTCCTCTTGTAACGCATCAATACACTGGCGCCAAATCTCTTCCTGCTAACAGATTCCCCCACCTTAACAGAGGTCCACAGTTGTTGCAGTGGAGCTTATCAGATAAGTGAGGGTTAACTAAGCAAATGTTAACCAATTTCCAGTGAAGAAGAAAAGCTCAGGGGTAAAACGTCTTGCAGTGTATTGTGTAATCTCAGTATCATGTCAGCATGGGCAATATCTTATGCAGTGGTGGGGAATAATTATTGGATCCCTTGCTAAATTTGAAAGTCTGCCGCCCCCCCCCCCCCAAAAAAGTCTATAACTTTTATGATAATTTACTCTTTTATAGAGAAAAATGTATACAAAGAATAAAGAAAAAGGAGGGATTTTGTTCCACTCCTCTTTACAGAAACTTTGTAAATGCTTTACGTTTCTTGGCTGCTGCTTGGCAACTCAAAGCTTCAGCTCAGATTTTCTACAGTGCTGAGATCGGGAGACTGGCTAGGCCACTCCCTAATCTTTATAGCCCCTTTTCCATTATACCTACTCGGATCGACTCGCCACAGTTTTCAGGGTTTTCCAGGTGATCCGAGCAGGTACTAAAATGTAACGTCAGACGACATGCCACTGATTGACTGGTCGGTAGCAGGCGCTTCCTTGTTGCTATGCCGGTATGTTTTGGAGCATCGTTACGCTGGAAGACTGATTCACAACCCATCTTCAATATTCTGACTGAGGGAAGAACACTATCATCCAAAATTTTATAGTACAAGGCCCTGACTATTTGCCCCACGATGCAGTGAAATCTTCCTGTACCCTTAGCAGAAAACCAGCACTAAAGCATATTTCCTTATAAATTCATTTGCATGTCATTAAATGAAATAACTTTTTTTAATGAGAGCACAATGACACAAGTGAAGCACAAATTAGAAATCCTATGTGAAATGGCTTGAATACATCGATTAGCGAAGCAAAGAGCAACAAGTCTGGCCTCAGCTGAGCAGCGACAGCACAAACCTGCAGACAAAATAACGGATGACATTGGCATGACACACGATGATCTCGTAGCTGTCCTCCTTCTGTTTGGGGTCAGCCCGGTGGATGTAGCGGCGGAAGGCTGCCTCAATGCGAGCTCCATCTTCGTGGTACTGCTGGAGGACAGTAGAAAGGTTGAAAGCCACCTTTGTCACATAAAAGGGTTCTGTATGAACCCCAAAGCAGAGTCAATGCATGTGTGCATTGTAGGAATACATGAAGAGTTTTATTCCAAAAAGAAGCCCACTATGTGGCAGATGTAACAAACGCTAGATCAGGGGTCTCGAACTCCAGTCCTCGAGGGCCGCTGTCCTGAAGCTTTTCATGTGTCCCTGTTGCAACACCCCTGATTACAATCTGTAGGTCATTAGCAAGACTCTATAGACCTTAACTGCATGCTGTGGTGGTGATTCAGCCATTGGATTCATGTTACAGCAGCTCATGAGTGAATGAACACGGTGCAATAAAAGTACTTTTAGAAGTATATTTTTCCCAAACACTTACATTAACTTAAATTTACTTGAGTAGGGTTAGGGGTTGCCACTTCAGCATGCAGTCAAGTTCTATGCTCTTGCTAACTTTACTCAGGCGTGTTGCAACAGGAACACATGGAAAAGCTTCAGGACAGCAGCCCTCGAGGACTGGAGTTCGAGACCCCTGCGCTAGATCAATACATGAAACTGCTGCAGCAGCACTCCGGTCTCTAAAGAAATGCAATAGCTTATCTTTACTTTCACATTAAAAATCCATCTTTATAGGATTGTTCCTTTGTCAACAGTTACCAGCTTGTTTAAAGCATGTGAATATATACATAATGACACAAAACCAGACTGAACAGCTTCAAGACTCCTCATTTCCAATATTTTGGAAATTAACTCTTTTCATGATTCATTCCTATGCCAGTGCACTGATGTATTGGTTGACTTTCGCACCCGCAAGCCTCAACAAGCACTTGACAGGACAACTGCACAGACACGTGGGCAACAAAGTTACCTTAGGTATCAGCAAATCCGGGGGGAAAAAAAAAGAAAGAATATCAAACCTACAGCCACTCCAGAGATGGAATGGGCTGTAGGTTCTCTCACCACAGCGTCAGGCTTCCAGTGAGTGACAGGTGGAACCGGTTCAATAGGCGCACCTTCTCGCAGCAAGTCACATCTCACCAAGTCCACTCCTGGACCCACAGGGACACAAGACAACTTCAAGTTTAGAACTTTTAAATGTAACTTTTTAAGAATCTACCAAACTTGAGTTTGTGGTTGGCTGTGTTGCCTTTTCTAGTTACCTGGGAGGTATTTACTGATTATATTTGCTGTCTCCGTGGCCCTGGTCATGCTGGAGTGGATTAACACGTCATACTTCAATCCAAGTGCAGCCAACCTTTGGCCAGTCAGCTCGGCCTGTTCACGGCCTGCGGATGGAGAGACACTGATCATTCCAACAATGCTCTGTCAGAAACAAGGAAAATCTGGGGGTTGCGGGGTATGAGCAAAACAAACAGCCCCAGCACTCACCAAGGCTACCTCCCAGCATTACTTTGCATGCAGGCTGCCTATTACGTTTCCTGTGGATAAAAACAAGAACGACTAACCTAAAGGAGTGAGGATCTTCTCCTTGTCACTATTCCCGCTCAAGTTGTACTGGGAGTGTCTGATGAGGAGGATGTTGCGTGTAGCTTTCGGTTTGCTGTTGTTCTGCTCCGAGGTGGGGTCTTCGGTCGCATTCTCCTTCTTCTTCCCGTTGGTCAGAGCAGATGGATCTCTCCTGGTCAAAGTTCAAGCGTAGTGATTTTGAGATTAGAAGTGGCTTACTGTCTCACGTGGTTAGGGTGAGAGCTGGAAAAGTGGGTTAACGTAACTGACTTTAAATCTGCTTGGGAATAACACCCACGCCTGACCGACTTTTAAAGAGTTAAAAAACAACAACACTTTTTTGGCCATCGGCAATGCAAGAGGACTTTAACGGTGTCATAAGTCATTATGCTCATGTCTTTCATTCGGGAAACACCTCGACTGCCAAGTTATGGTGATGCCTGCTTCAGTCCGTTACATAGCAGCTTGGTCCCGTTTGGTATGACGTTCAATATAAAGGTAGAAAAGTGGATGAAATATAACGGTGGCAGCCACGTCAGAACAAACAGCGGGTCACGGCACAACACATGTACGTTAACTTACTTGTCCCAGTTGAAGTCCCAGGCGTGTCCGGTCGGGGTTGGCGTGTGGCTGGCAGGGGTAAACGCCGGCTGGGCAGCTTGAAGGACGGCGAATCTCGACCACCGACTGACCCTCTCTCCGCCCTGCTCTCCAAAAAACCCGCTGGAGTCGGCGGCTGCGGCAGCGAAAACCAAGACTGCGGAGCCTCCAGCGAAGCCGCAAATAAGTTTCAAAGTTTTCCTGAATGACATCCCGCGAGCCGCAGAACAAGGAAACTAATGCTAGCTAATTAGCTGTGCTTAACAGTCGCGCTATTAACAAAGTGCACCCCGCCTCTGCTGTTGTTAAACGGGTCTTTGACTTCTAATTCCAACTTTACAGCAAGGAACAGAAAAAATATCCAATATGTTCTCTAAGCGCAACTACCTGCTGAGCTCCGGCTGTTGGACGGATACTAAAAATACAGTCGATACAAGCGAAAGCAGACTAATCAGTTTCCTCTAAACTTTACGGTGTCCCACATGAGCCAAAACAGTCAGCCTTCGCTCTCCCGCTTGAAATATGGGATTTTGTCGCGTGAGGGCGCGCAGCTCCCTAACTTCGCAGTAAGGTCCACAGCTTGGGCATTTTGTGCTCCGTTGAATGAAGAGGCTCTGTGAACTCCATTCATTCTGCACCATTTCACTATAAAATCATCGCAGGAGCCGCACATAATTTCCTCCCTTACAAGAGCTCGCTCCTGCCTATCGTCAGTGCTGAGGGAAAAATAATAAGGATGCTGAATTTAAGAGTGGAAGCTGAGTCGTTGGACAAATCAGTTCTGACTGCTGGGTGTTGTGTGTGTGCTCGCAGCTAAGCGGAGCAGTATTTAAACATTTAAGAAATAGGCGTGTTACACATGACTGTTGCACATACGGGTGAGAGCCACCTGCACCGTGCAGCTAAGCAGCGTCCTCTCCCTAAACTTTAACACACGGGTTTGCATTAAATTAATGAAAGCAGATTGTTGAGGTGAAGCGTGAGCGTTTTCGAGGAAAGCGGATTTTACTGCGTATCAGCAAAATCTCGTGGGTGAAAAAAAAATGATGAGAAAGAATTTGCGCAAATATGTTTCCTTGCAATTGGTTCTGATTAAGACGCTTGCCGGGTTTGCACCGAGGCTCCACCTTTTCGAGCGGTTCAGTGACCTCAGCAGTGGGCTGGATTGTAAGGGTGGGATTTCCAGGCTTTCACAGGCTCTGTGTATTACTGCCTCTGTCTCAGGATCTATGCAGCTTCAGCGATAGCGAGCACGGACTGCGTGTACCTTTCACGGCCATAGAGAGGCACATTCACACACCACACTGGAGCTCCCTTTTCTTCTTCTTCTCTACATGCGACTCCAATCGGAATAAATAATTAAGGAATGTGGAAATTACAGAATGCCCAACAGCGTTGGAAAGAGATTTAAACCCACCAAATACATCCCAGTGTCCACTGCTGCCACACTCCTGGTGGGATCGACCACTTTATTTTTCGTTTTCACGTAAGTTTGCACATTGCTTCCTCTTGATCTCATTCGTGTGTGCAGGGATTTTTTTTCTTTCCTTCTTTCTCTTTTTTTCCTTTTACAAACTGTGCGCTTCCCTCAGATTGACACGGACACAGGGTGGATAGGGGCTGGAAGTTTGCACGGGTGGATAGAGTCACATAGGTGGGATAAGTGGGTTTTATAAAGACAATCCCCTACTGCTGAGATGCAATGAAAAAAGCAGCTCTCTGTGCAACCTCGGACACGCCATTCAGCTGCAAAGCCTGCAAGGCAAACTTCCAATGAGCCTTGCAAGTTTAACAGGGCTAATGATCGTGGAGGAGACCGCGGTTTAGGCCGCAAACACTTCCCTTTAAAGAAAAGCCAGAGGCAGTTATTGACACATTTTTTTTTAATGGTTGCAGTGGATCAGCGGTAAAAACAGTGATAAGAGGTACAGAAAAGAAAGTGTAGTCATGCAGCAGTGGGGCTCGTTACATCTACCGTTAATGCGTCCTGCATCCACACTCACACAGGTTTTCCTTTAGGAGAAACTGGAGGTATGGGCTAAAAAAGAAGGCACAGTAAAATCAGTTTTCCAGAATTTTTCCATGGTTTCATGGAAGCTGACAGTGGTTCATCTGCTACATTATCACCTTGTCTGTCAATGATCACCCCACCCTGGAAAAGGAATGTCCCATACTCCCTACATCTGGAAGTCAAAACTGATGCTGTAAGAAGCTCCGATAAGAGCAGGGAGAGTGGTGTGTCTCTGAATCACCACCCCTCCCTCATTCATTCCCCCTCAAGTGGTAAGCCTCAGGCGAATGGATTATCAATGGAATCAGCATCACGCTCCATCTCACATCTGCAAAATACCCCGAGGGCGTGGGTTTGAAATTCATTTTGGGGACCTCTGACCTATAGAGGGATAGCTTGCCCAGCTTCCATCTTGGATGGTCTGCTAAAGAGTAAAAAACTGCTGAATGGGATTCCTCACCCTTCAGCAGAGGGAGGTTTTGCTGTATGCCACAGCTGCCAATAGGAGACATGCTGGCTGTAGAGATGATTCATTCAGCAGCATTAGAACTGATTTCAGTTTAGACATACAAATGTAGCCTTTTCACATTAAAACTGCACAGGATGCTTTTTCTTTTTTCTTTTTCGGTCTTCGCAGTGTGAATTGCTTGTGTCCACCTGGACAGTACATGCTTTATCTGCACCCTGAGTGGTTTTTGCTCTCTCTCTCTCTCTCCCTCTCTCTTGCTGTCAGGTCATTGGCTGAGACTAAAGGAAACATATGGTGCTTGTGGGCTGTGTCATTAAAAATCCCAACTCTGCCTGGTGTACTGTCTGGGGCTTTGCATAAACAAATGGTCTGATTTACAAGTCCTGAAACAGAGTCAGTGTTTTGTGATTTCATATGAGAAATCAGAATGTCCCCCTCCAACAGATCTTTTAAGAGCATTATTAGTCCGTCTTTTGCTGGTGTTCATGTCACTCTATACTTTAAGGTTTATCCCTAGCAGATGGTTAAAGGGTGAGGATTAGGCTTTACTTTATGTCAGGAAAAGGCCCTAAGAATTGACTCGTGTATAATGGAACCCCCCTGGGGAGCGGTACACGTCCAAACTAGGCCATGCCTCCTCATTCTCAGACACACACAGAGTCCATTATTTCATTATTTTGAATTCAGTCTAGCCTTGCGAAAAGACACGCTTCTAGTTTTTATCTAATGCATATTTACGGACTCCAAAGTGCAAACATCCATAAACTACAGCAGTCTGGAGTTAAAACTTAAGAACTACATCAGTCCCTGATGCACACATGTAGATGCAGCTAGCCAGGGACACAAATCTTTTTTTATTCCCGGGCCTCAGTGAGCTAAAGGTCTTACTGCTGCCAGCAAACCGCTTGGTGTCATATGGGCAACTGGAGTGTCCGTGGTGTGTTACTGTGTTTGGCTTACTGACGCCTGACAGTTTGTGTTTCCCACTGAGACTGAATTAGAACATGTTAGTACAGAATTATTTATACAGCCTCACACCATGACCACGACTCATCACAAAAAATACTGGCAATAAATTAGGATTTTTAGTCACGGTTTAGCCATCGCATCATCGTCATCATCGCAGCCTAATCTGTGGTGCTTAGTCCTGTTACTGTGTCTAAACGTGTCCCAGCTTTGTATGGCTGTACCTTTTCAGTATTTTTTCAGTCTAATCACTGACCTTGACCATATGTCATATGGATGTCCTGGAAATAAGACTGTTAGTTTCCAAGTCTAATAGTTAACATGTTAGAGCAGGCGTGGAGATGTGTTGAAAAACAGGCGTTGATCGTCTGGACGAGGCTTACGCTCTGCAGTGCTTGCCGTGTGGAGGTGATTTATGAGAGAGGTGGTCAGTAGTGATGGTTGGAGGCTGAACATCACCGGGATTGAGACCAGAGCTGCACACTAATCTTCAAATTCCACACATTTCCTCTTTTTCGCCGTTGTTTCAGTGAATCCAACTTCATTCTCTACCTGCTGAATGCTTGTGTTTCATTAAGAGGTGCTTGTGAAGATTTTTAAGGGTATTTTTGACATGGTGGCGAAGAGAGTGCAGATTAGTCTATAGAGGGTCTAGAAAGGGCTAGAAGGAGGAAAGGAAAAGCACACTACTGCAGCACGTTCACGGATAGAGCCTGGTCTGTGTGGCTTATCTTTGTGGAAGTCACAAATCCACAACAGTAGCAGGACAGATTTAAAGTTCTTCAGTTTTTCTACAATCCAAGGGTTGGTGGGGCTGCTCCGACTTCCCCAGAGAGAAATCCAAGTTGAGGGGCATTCCAACAAAAATTCCAACTGGGAACTCAAAGATCCTGACTTCTGAATTAATGTGGAACACATCATTAAGCCAGCCTCAAAGTTGAGATTAGTCTAACTAAGGACACGCCCACTCTACAGTGCTAATGGTTAGCTTGCATGTCATGATTCGAGTTTCTGAATTTACCTGACATATCATGGTCTCTTGCAGCTACAATGTAGTTAGTCTGTTCCTTCAATTTAAAAAATGTAAACTGGCACAAACATTATTTAAGGAGAAGATGTGGCACTCAAACAATCTTGAAGGATCTAGGAGAGAATTCAGAAATACTAAAGACCCACCATCCCAAAGATCCAATCAGCATTAATCACCCGTCATCTCGTGATATTATGAAACTGTGACCGTGCATTGTAAAACTAAAACTTGCGGGAAAAGTCTTGCACGCCTTATATTTGCCACAAATTTGTTTGCCTTTTAAAGCCATTTCTAAAAGCTATTTTCGCCTGCTTCCTCACCACAAGGGGGCGCCACAGTGGGTAGCTTTGCTTGATTGACGTGGCAGAATTTTAACTTGAGGCCCTTTCTGACATGAACCCGCTTCACTATGGAGTCGTGCACGTTTAATGTCCCAGTGATCACTGAAGTGAAAATGACTGGTGTCCTCCCATTGATAGGCTGCGTGCTTCAACCCAACTAACTGGATCCAATCCAAGATCGCTGCTGAGTTTCGGGAAACTTTGGTTCTGTTTCATCAGGTGTTTCAGCCAAATGCTATTCACAGCTTTTCTGTGTAACACTGAATCACTGAAAGCACAACTGAATGTTTCCATCATGAATGTTTCCTCCACCTCATCCTGGGTGTGTTTTCTGTCTGCTCAGTTGCTGCTGTCTGTTTTTTCGAGGGGATCAGTAAAATAACTTGTAATCATTAATGTTTCACCGCTTTGTATTCGTGTTTGTTGGAGCTCATTTGCCTTCCTTGCGTGTGACCTTACTGGCTTCGAGGCGAAGTGGGTTTGACTGTAGTTAAATCAACTCTTGGTCTTGTCTTGTTTATGCTCGGTTGCCAGACTATCTTGGCCTGCTTTAAATATTGCTCATATGACGCTGGGACTGATTTGGGTTTAGTTTGTTTATTTAAATAGACGATCGAGGACACTTGGTCAAGTTCGAGCTGTCTCAAGGGCAGAGCATGTCTCAGAAGAAGGAAACTACCCGCTGGCCTAATGGCTCTTTCCATGTCTGCGCTTATGAACAAGCATCTATCAAATCTTAAAAACTAGAGAAGCTAAGCCTCCCTGATGTGTACTTCACAACATGGTTGCACATTTGAGCCCAGTGAGCTTTTGCAAAAATGTTCCCTGATTCCCACAGGAATAGCAGATTTCAACTTGTAAGTCAAGTTCATCAGGATCCATCTTCAGCTACTTTCTACTGAAAAAAACTTTCTTGATTTCTCCTGCCTGCAGCTTAGCCTGGTGCTCCGACCTCACAGGGAAGGGCTCACCTTCTTTACAAGTCCTACCCTAACCCCTGGGTCCTGCCCGTATTCGGTGAACTATTCTGTCCTCGCACGCTATCTCTGCTTTAGGTTTCAGTCCCTCAGCCCGGCTGGATAAGACGCAATCTTGTCCTCGTGTTACACAGAGGATGAAATTTTGATAATCTTAACAACGCTAAAAGCAGCTGCAAGACGTGCAGACTCCCCGGGGCTTAAACATCCCCTCGGCCTATTCATAAAGTCCATGCGGTGCAGTCTCGTGGTTTGTAGAGAGCTGCTGTAAAAGCAGTAGCAGATCAGTTCAGTGTGGCTTTGTCTGATTAGATAACACTGTAATTTCCTCTGTAGGTCCTCATCTATCAGCACCTTGGAGTGAGGGCTTGGAGATTGACAGGTGCAGTGCAGGGCTGTGTCACATCCGCTCTCAGAAGGTAGTTAGGGTGACAGAAGGGGCCACATTTCACTTAAATTAATTTTTAAAGAGTAAAATAAAACTCACCTGAGACGTCTCTCCTCACATTACACTCTGATAGCTTGTAACAGTATGTCTTTAGTCCGTGTGGTAGCTTGTGATTAACTATCATTCTTATTGTGGTCTATGGTTTACCACATGGCATTTTTCCCAGCCGGGAATATTATTACAGATTGACCAGTTTCCTACTTCTGCAGCTCCCCACAGCCTCAAAGCTGCTGCAGCCGCTACTCCACATGGAAGTCAAAAGATAGTCCCTTTTTTCCTGAAACACCAGACTTAAGTCAGAGTGAAGGACTGTGTTGACTGGGAAGTATTTACACTTGCAAACAGCCGTGGCCCTGTGTGATGTCCCCACACCCTAAATGTCTTCATTTGATGGAAAAAAAAAGAGAGAAAAGAATCAAAACTCCTTTGAAAGGCTGCGTCTTTGATGCCGTCATGGAGCTTCAGCCTGAGATCATTTCTATTTAAGTCCAACAGCTTTGTTATTTATTTATTTTCATCTGTATGTGGCAGAAACTAAACTGCAGTGGCTCATATTAGCTCATTACAGCCACACTGGTTTTGGTGAATGTGCTCTTTGTTTCAAGGGAGAATGTAAACGGTGTGCAACAGCACTTGTTGTAAAAAAATAAAAAAAATAAAGTGTTATTTAGGTCGGCGAGACTGTGCTGGTGTCCACAGAGTATCAATTACTTTCTTCGTCATTAGCATTTGTAATTTGCCCCACATAATTTTATTTTTAATGGTTCATGGTTATTGTGCCTACAAAAGTCAGTAGGAATGTAAGTGAGATCGAGCTTGGCGCGGTTGTTGCACCTGTCACGACTTTGATCTATTGCATAGGTTTTGTGCATCGTGTTGAGCGTAAATGCAAGCAGAGCTTGGATGGACCGCCGGTGCTTCTCTGCTCGACGCTCAGTTGTCACTCCATCACCTGAATCTGGACGCCATCTCTAAAATATTTTCAGCTGCTGACAATAACAGGACCATCAATGTGACTTTCAGATGTACATCTTGATCTGATAACGGTCAAAATGAGCAGGAATCTTAAGACCAGCTCAGCTGTGTTTGTCTCGAGCACAAAACTGCACAATTTTCACAGTGCAGGCTCTAAGCAAGGTTGAGAACCACACTTGATTTTCTATTTCATGTGACATTCCAGTTTGTTTGACAAAGGAAAACTATTTAAAACACGGTGGGCACTGGTTTTTATTGTCAGTGGAAACTATACTGCAGTTGTTTCAAAATGAAAGTGCACTGAATTCTCCTTTTTATCAAACTGGATTTTTAGTTTTTTCAGTTTGTTTGTATTTTTATCTGAATGTATGTGACCCTGAAGGTGCAGGTGGACAAGAAGAGAGCTGTAGCACTGCCCTGCAAAGTATTCATCTCACACGTTTCTTTTGTCGTGGAATGAATATGCTGATAGTTACTGAGGGAGTTCTGCCTTACAATTAGCAAACAGCTACAACCAAGATACCCCCCCACACCCTCCACACAAACATAAACCAGTGCTTTCCTCTGTGGCAGGGAAACATCATATATCTGCCATGTCTGTCAAGCCAAGCTATGTTCAGCTGTGTTGTCCCCTCAAAGTAATGTTAGTTGTTTCTCGTTAGGGACACTGTACCACGAGTCTTTGAGCAACTGACCACTCTGCGCGTCACACAAACGGATCAAGTTAAGCTTTAGAGTGAGGGTGGGCTTTTGTGATTTGGGCCAGCTTTGCAATAAGTTTTGTGTATTTATTTAAGCTTGTTAAACAGCATTAAAGAACTCAAAATACAGTTTAATTCAGCTCTTTAAAAGCTTTGTGTTGACTTCTTTTATTATTAGTTTGGTTTGCCATCAAAGTTTAAGCACCTTAATCTGTAGAGGGAGGTGTTTTTCATAAAATAACATGCTCCTAGATTTCCTAACACATGGTGAGCTCCAATCTTTGTTCTTTAAATCAGGCCAAACTCTGAACTCGTGGGCATTTATTTGATTTTCTCATGTAGTCTTTTATATAAAATGTTTGAATCACACAAATGTAACATGGCATGAAAACGAGTGAGGGAGCGCCTTTAAGTTTTCCAGATCAATATGGTTGGATGGAACTTTTTAGATTCTTCTTGCTTCCCACCGCAGCTCGTGACTTTTTTCTTCCTCCGTGTCTATTTAAAGTGCCTTTGGTTTCTCTGAAGCAGTAACTTTGTGGAGCCAAAAAGAGTAAATTGTGCCTTGTGATGCCGTAGTTGAGCTAAATGGATCCATGTGGACTCGGCGCACAGCAGTGTGTGGGCGAAAAGTGCGGGAAAGTGCACTGAGGTGCTCTCAGAGTTTGCTGTGTGCTTCTGTGCCCTCCCACCAGCTGAACAAGCCCAGGCCTCCTGGAAAGTCTCCTCTCGGGGAACATGTGGGATCAATTTAGACCTCCAGCCTCTCCCTCCTCGGGTTTCTCCACCCTGTTTTCCCCTCCTGTTGTTTTGTCAGGGAGAGAGACCAACAACCAACTAAGTCGAGCTTTTAGCACCCCTGGATCTGGTAATGAGAGAGAAAAAATGGTCCGGGAGCATGCTGGATGCTGGATTCGCACGTGCAAGGTTGACAGAAAAATAAATCCTAATGTTGTAGCAGCTTGTGAACAAGTATCCCATCATATCAGCTTAAAAGATGACAGTGTGTCGGTGTAGCGTGATTTTTGTGTTACAGCCAGCCAGTTTTACAACAAAAAAAATCAGAGGAAGATTATTATTTTTCCTCCTCGTCCTCCTCGTCCTTGGATGTGCATACATGGAAGACAGAAGCAGGAAGAGCAGCAGCCAGACCACAGCACAGAACTATAGCTGGACATTGATATGACATTGAGGCAGCTAGACTTGAGTTGGGTTGCAAAGTGGTTTGCAGCAGTTCAGTTTAGATCAGCTGAGCAGCACTGGAGCTTGAATTTTCTGCCTTCCTGCCTGAACTAAGGTAATCCCAGATCTAATGCAGGTTTTAACATAAACTTGCACTTGTACTCATTCACTCTTGTCTCTGACGCTGTCAGTCTTGAGCCATGATCACCTGTGCGAAGCTTGTGTACATTCCCTTTGTAGCTCGCCACAGAGGCAGCGTTGTCCTGCCATGTCTGTCACATGCTCTTATTTCACACCACTCTGGGCAGTTCATACACAGGTAGCATTCGATTCATATTTCATGTCCAAAATGCATTTGCAAGCATATAAAAGTGTCCTTGTTCAGAAAGACCTGTAAACAAAAAATTACAAGCCTGGCATAAAAAATGAATGTCATAGTTTTGTTTCTAACTTTTATAGCGTTATCCCGTCAAGACCTGATTTGTACATTCTCATATTTTATGATGTCCTTCTAGCATTCAAACAAACGGGCAAATACAGTCCTTCTTGTTTTTCATGCTATTACATATTACCACAGTTTAAACCTGGAGGATCGTTTTTACAGCTCAGAGACTGTGCAGTCGACTTGTGCTTTTTTTTATAGCTACTGTTATATAGTTTTATACTGTTATAGCTGCTGTTTCTGAAAACAATAAAGAAGCCCGCTGATGCACTTCTATTTTTAGTGCACAACGTGACAGAAAATCAAAAAAGTGGAGGAATTAATGCTCACGATCTCTCGAAAGGAAGTTGTTGACATATTTGTGACAGAGACGGTGCGCGCAACTGTCCAGTGTTGAACAGTGGGCCAGCTCAGAGCTGTGGATTTCCTCTGTTGGTTTGTTTTCTTTGGAACAATTCTGGAGAAAAGTCTGCATTTCTTTCTGTCGTGTACATGCACAGCTGATGCAGTCATGGCTCTTTCAACCGAAAAACAAGGACAGGAAGTTTGACTCAGCGTCTGTGCACAGAAAATATTTCACTTCTCACTCATCTTGTTTTGGGGGAAGTTCAGTGGTACAGACCAGAGAAACTTCAGTGTGTCATTCAATTGATATAATCTTTTTTTTTTTTTAACATTGCGACATCATAACAGTTGAGCTGGGCACATGATGTCATTATTGAGCAGTAAGCACTCCCCGTTCAGAACAGCAAAGTGGATCATCTGTTTTGTATCTGCAGGTTTTGGTGCTTGTGTCGGTGCTGTTCAGCTGTTCTGTGCATTTTTAAAACGTATTTTGAGGATATGCTCACTCTCTAAGCTCTGACTTTCTAGTGGTATATCTGCCACTGCTATCATTGTAAACAGCATTATAAATGTGCTGTGTTAGAAAGATTTTGAGAACAGCAGCGAGAAACGCTAACTCGGGATAGTGGGAGTTGCTAACTGAACTTGGAGGCCCGGAGCTTAATCCTGTCCCACCTTATCTTTCAGGGTGTAGGACGTTTTCTCTTTGTTTTGCCTCTTGTCTTGCAGGGCGTCAAAGTGATCCAACTTGAGAGCCTGATCTATTTGGTAAAACCATTAATGTCAACAGAGCAAGCCAAAGAAATTAATGCGCGACTTTGATGTCGGCGCTTGGAGGCATTTTACTTCAAATTAGGATCTTACTTGGAGTTTTAATCTGACCTGCGCGTGGCAGGGATCTAATTCCGTGACCTGGCTGCACTGCAGCCTCAAAGCGTGTGATTAGAGCTGACGTAAACAACAGACTTTGTTGCTCTCAAAGTATGTTGCGCCCAACCCTGTCCCCATTGCTACTACCACCGTGTGCATTCCTAGCAGTGTGAATAATTGCTAAAGTCCTGATTAAACGGCTGTAGAAGTATTAGCCGCTTGTCCAAATCCGGCTAATCCTTTAAATTGTTTAAAAAGCGTTCCCGTTGACAGGAAAGCCGTCCTTCCATCAAGGGCCAGGGCTGATTGCTATGTCTAGACTGACACGTGTGGTGTTCTCGGTTTAAATGTTTTTCTGCTTGCACTGCTTGAAACCCTTAAAGCTCGTCCTTGTTGATCAGAATGTATGTATTTAAAGTAATGCCTTCATTTCTGTGGTTCTTATCTAACCACAAAACATTCCCACCTTATTACTTACATTAGAATATTTTTTTATTAAAAATTTCAAATAGTTGGTGATTAAATATGAGAAAGTGCATCTACCTAAATATGTATGTATTAGTGCTGTCAGCGTTAATCTCGTTAAAATGACGTTAATGCCATAACCGCACTAACGTGGCAAATCTCCGTTAGCGAGTTAGCGCGGATCGCCCCGTGCGTGGGGCTGCACGGCGCTAACGCGTTAACGTCATTTTAACGAGATTAACGCTGACAGCACTAGTATGTATCTAAATATGTGCTGGTTTTTCATTTGTAATTTATATTCTTGAATGCTTGTTTGCCTTTTCATACAATTAATCACACATCATGTTGGCTGAGACTCATAACTCTAGAAAATAACAGCTAAACATTGTGATGTATTTAAGCCCTCTGGCTAAAACTGATCTTTTTCTAATTCTACCAGATGGTTTTGGTCCTGAAAACAAACTAAACTAAAGAAGTGATTGTCCCAAAAAGAAGCAGACCCCATGTGCTGTGGATAGAAGTTTAAGCTATGCCTCCTATGCATTAGCATTATGTTGGTCTGCTTCTGCAGCAATGATGGTAACCAGCATGACTGAGGAGGACACAGAGCGGACGGCCTGTGCAGGTCATATTGTGGGAAGTACCCCTCATGTCTCTTTGAAACTAAAAAGATGTCATTTATCAGCTCGTGCAGCTGGTTTTAAAGCATGACCTCACTTGAAAATTGAGCACATTGTGCGCTCACACTCAGCTGCCCTATTGTGTGTGGCGAGTTCACTGATCCACTGAATTCGTCCCTTCTGTTTATCTCCTACTTTGCCTCTGCAGACATTTTTGCACTTTTATAACTGTGGCTACATTTCTCTGCTGACCCGAGCGTACGCTGACAACTTTATCAAGAAGGATCAAAAAACAAAACAAAACTGTTTAATTGATGTTAGTGTTAGTCTCCCAGAACACAGAGAGGATTCAAATCTACACAGAGAAACATGGAGCACAGGAGAGCTACTTTACTACAGTTCATGTTCCTGATCGCCTGCTTTAATCTGGCCGCACCCGCAAGATGATAGGAAGATTTTCTTCTATTGTTATGTATGAAAACATTTCTGTTTGAATCTGTCTTACAGCAACAGCTAGAGATGTTTTCTCTGAATGTGGCCCTGGGGGTAAATCCTTACCAGTGTGGGATCCAGCTGTGTATTGTGCGAGTTACAGCATCTGTCAGTGTGGAGCCAATTTGACCAAAGTGAAGTATTCTCTCTGCTTCTCACCTTACGTGCAATTAAAATACTTCTGTAGCAGTTTCACCACAGAAGCTCAATAATTCAGCAGTAATGTGTCTCTCTGCATTATTCTCATGAGGACGCTGGCTTTTAGCATCACTGAATATCAGACAGGCATAATCTGTGAATATCAAGTAGTTTGTTTTATCGATCTTTGTACGAGGCCGTACTCAGCTCTGTACGCACTGCTCTCCTTAATTCAATTCACATTCTGATCCTGCATATCCTCGTCCACCGTGTGTTTTGTGACAATAACGTCCAGTGCAAATGTGCGTTCTTTTTGTATATTGACCTCTCAAACATTTTACCCACCTAAAGTCTTTGCCGTGATTCGAGCGAAGTCAGCTTCACAGTCCAGAGTGCTCCACAAACATCTTTCACAAGTTTCTTCACGTCTTTCACTCCCCCCCACGATGCCACGATTGAATGTCCACTTTGGTTTGTGGAGACGCCGCCTTTCTGAGGGGACGCATGTGTTTTTGTCATCTCTCTGTGGCAGGTTACAGTCCCTGCGATATGTGCTTGTGGGTTTAGCCCGCCTTGCCATATCTGTCTTGCTCCATGTTAATGAAATCATTCAGGGTTGCAGAGCTTCTCTGTGACAGGCCCTGGCGTTTTCTCGTCCCTATAAGCATATTCCTGCCTGCACTAATGTGCTGGGTGCTGCAAACTGAGAAGCTCCCCTTGAGAGTGTGTGCAGAATGTTATTAGTGAGTTTCAGTTCTTCCCTCGAGACGTCTGTCGCATTTTACTCTCCGAACAAAGTTTTCGTGGGCTTTTTTTTAAAAAGGAGAGCTTCTATTGCATATGTATTTCTTGAAATGCAGTGTTTCATTTTGGGTTTTTTTATTCCTCTCGTTTTATTATCCATATGTATTCACATTTCTTGCATGTTTCTCACTTCTGAGTCCTTCTTAAAGCAGCGCGTTTGGCTTGAGATGGCTACTACTGGCCCTGTTTTTGAGTCTGAGCACAGTAAACAGAGAGATGACCAACCAGGGAGCCATAAATGCCGTCCGCAATGTTGTGACAGATTGGATTGAAAGCCCAAATGAATAGCTACCCAAGAACGGAGGAGGAGGAGGAGGAGGAGGAGGAGGAGTGGAAATCACAGTCACAAACTACACCTGTCTAAAAGAAACACCAACAGCATGAACAATTGTTTAGGTTAGTGCAGAAACAGCAGTAGTACAGCTGCCTTAACTCCCACACACACCTCCCTAAGTAAGCATGCAAACGTAGCTTAGATGTCAGGAAACACGTCGGTTCAGCTCGGATAGTGATGGGCGAAGAGTTGCCGTTCCGTCTGTAGCGGCTGGAAAAAAAGGTTTTCCTCTCAGCAGGTGGGGTGACAGGGAGCGTGACAACAGCTGCCCGGGAAGCCCGCCTTCATGTGACATGGGTTGAGGTGTGGTGACAGCTGGAATGAGAGGACACGGATATGCAGAACTGAACTAAAGAGGAAAAAAAACAAAAAAACAACAACCAGCTTCTGTGCATCAGCCTCCTGCTGACACTATAGAGTCCCACAAAGTGATATTTTTAGACCATTGCTAATACAAATCTGAGCACCTGTCTCATGGTTTTAGGAGCCCGTCATTATGCTAGACCTGTAGACTTTGACAAACAGGTCTGTCGCCATTGTCCGCAGTCTGTAAAATCTCACAACACCTTCTTCTGTTACCCCAACAAGCATAAAGGACTCCTATAGACTGCATGTGCAGTAGATGACCTAAAACAAAACAAAGCATTGTATGTACAACTGCAGAATCTGAACAAAAAAATTAAGTGTTTAAATATTAATATTTAAACACTCTTAAATGGAAAGATAATGCTAGCTGCATATTTGCACACATTTCAGCTGTTGTTTTCCAGAGCCTGCTCGTGTGACAATGATAGACTATGCAGTATAATATGAAAGTGTGCATACTGCTTGACATTACAGTTCACAGATATCAGCACCATATGTGGACATTTGTAGAGCCTGCAATGATATGGGACACATCCTAGACTGGCACAACCTCGCGCCTTGTGACAATGACAAAGACACGCATGGTAGTGCTGATTTTGGTATTGAGCTGATACCAAGTAAGGAAAGGGCCAGTACTGCTTACATGGGGGGGGGGGCGGTGTGTCATGGCTTATGAGATGAATCATCACACTGTGTCCACACTAATACTT